>NW_026622874.1:51698092-51750592 GCF_023065955.2 Ursus arctos
GTATTTCTGTACTTCTTCAGCCTGAAGGCACGCTGGAGGTACCTATAATCAGTAACTGACAATTAACAATCAAGTTCATGGCAGCCTTGAGTCAGGGTTTGACATGCATATTAGTAAACCAGCTTCTGGTTTAGAGAGTAAGTTAGAAGTTCCCAAAATTCTAGTGCAATTGTTCCACTGCCTAATGGTATTGTTCTACCTGCAAAGGTATAGGAGCTGCTATTGGACATCCCACAGTTTACTATGAGAAATGTGTTGTTGCCCTTGTGTTAGGGTTCAGAACTCTTCAAATGTTTTTCTTGGGATAGGGTTCAAGTCTTGTAGTCATATTGGAGTGCTCCTCAGGAGTCATACCTTGCTATTAGAAATACTAAGTTGAGTTTGCAAACTGGATTTTCCACCCTTATTTGTCTCCATTATTCAACCTAGTTTTTTTCATTACAAATACTTTAAAAAATAAAATAAATTGAAGAAGATACAAATAAATGGAAAGATATCCTGGCTCACGGATTGGCAAATTAACGTTGTTAAAATGTCCATATTACCCAAAGCCATCTCTAGACTCAATACAATCCCTACCAAAATACCAATAGTACTTTTCACAAAACTAGAACAACTAACCCTAAAATTTACATGGAACCCCAAAAGACCCCCAATAGCCAAAAGGAATCTTGAGAAAGAAAAACAAAGCCAGAGGCATCATGCTCCCTGATTTCAAACTATATTGCAGAGCTATAATAATTTTAAAAGTTTGGTACTGTCATTAAAACAGACACACAGATCAATGGAGCAGAAGAGAGAGCTCAGAAAGAAGCCCACACATATTTGGTCAGTTAATTTACAACAAAGGAGCCAAGAATAACAGTCTCTTCAATAAATGGTTTTCGGAAAATTGGACAGCTACACGCAAAAGAATGAAACTGGAGCACTTTCTCATACCATAAATAAAAATTAACTCAAAATGGATTAAAGACTTGAACTCAAGACCTGAAATCATAAAACTCCTAGAAGAAACCATAGGTGGTATGATGACTTTTAAATCTGATAGTAAAAGCAACAAGAGCAAAAATAAACAAGTGGGACTATAGCAACCTAAAAAGTTCCTGCACAGCAAAGGAAACCATCCATAAAGTGAAAGGGCAACCTATGGAATGGGGGAAGATCATGCAAATTATATATCTCAAAAGGAGCTAATATCCAAAATATACAAAGAACTCATACAACTCAATAGCAAGAAAGCAACCAATCTAATCTTTAAATGGACAAATGCTCTGAATAGACGCTTTTCCAAAGAAGACATAGAGATGGTCAGCAGGTACATAAAAAGATGCTCAACATCACTCATCATCAGGGAAATGGACATCAAGACCCCAATGAGGTATCACTTCACACCTGTTAGATTGGTTAGTATAAACAAGAGAAGAGGTAAGAGTTGGTGAGGATGTGGAGAAAAGGGAAACCCTTGTGCACTGTTGGTGGGAATATAAATTGGTTCAGGCAATGGGAAACAGTATGGAAGTTCTTCAAAAAATGAAAAATAGGGGCGCCTGGGTGGCACAGTCGTTAAGCATCTGCCTTCGGCTCAGGGCGTGATCCCAGGGTCCTGGGATCGAGCCCCGCATCAGGCTCCTCCGCTAGGAGCCTGCTTCTTCCTCTCCCACTCCCCCTGCTTGTGTTCCCTCTCTCGCTGGCTGTTTCTCTCTGTCAAATTAATAAATAAAATCTTAAAAAAAAAGGAAAAATAGAACTACCATATGATCCAGCAATTCCACTTCTGAGTATTTACTGAAGAAAACGGACACACTAACTTGAAAAGATACATCCATCTTCATTGCAGCATTATTCACAATAGGTAAGATACAGAAACAACCTAGACCTCCATCAATGGATGAATCTGTGAGATATACAATATATACAATAGAATTCAAAAATCCAGCTATAAATAAAAGAATGAAATCTTACCATTTACAACAACATGGATGGACCTCAAGGGCATTATGCTAAGTGAAATAAGTCAGGAGAGAGAAAGACAAATATTGCATGATCTCTCTTATATGTAGAATCTTAAAAAAAAAAAAAAAGCTCATAGACACAGAGAATAGACCGGTGGTCATAGGAAATGTGGGGTGGGGAAGAAACGGGTGAACTGTTGTTTGTTTTTAGTTTAAATAAATTGAATAAAAGTTTTAAAAATATACTGTGGAAAACATGAAATGGATGGGGCATGATTTTTTTTTCTTTTGGAACCCAGGTATCTCATTTGGGTGATGTAGGATGGGGAAGTTGGTGGTCCAGAGAGCGGACAGGAAGGAGGTAGGGCTCAACTGTGCTCAGAGGGAGAAGACAGGGAGTCTCTGTAAGACTCTTCACCTCTCTGAATCCAAAATGTTTTCTTAAAATTTAAGAAAAATTTAAAAATATATGAGGAATTGTGATTACAGTTTTCAAAGATGGTGGATGGGGGAGAGAGAACCAAGATAACAATGATTACCCAAGAAACCTGGATCATTAAGAGGTAATCATAGTTAACCACTGCTGAGTGCTTTTGAGGTGCCAGGGTAATACCAACCCCAATATAGTCATGAGCTTAGTATGTGAGGAGGGTAGACAACAAACGAGATTTACTAATGTCGTAGCTCGGCAGGGGGATTCTGGAGCGTGTGGCACATTCCTACTTTGGGATGAAAAGGTCTCAGAAGCCTAGCATTGAATGAAATCTTAGACTTGTACTCACCAACCTCTCTCCAATGTGGAATTCATCCTACACTAGCCCTCGCAGATGAAATGAGACTCCTTTCAGGGACAAGTCACTTTGTGGCAACTCAGGGATCCACATATGTCCCAAAAGTTCTTGGATCCTTGTTGACCAGAATACTTAAAATGCCAGATATCGGGGTGTAATTCTTAGCCAAAAGCTAAAGCATGGGTTATCATCGATAACGTGAGGTGTCACAACCTCTGGGCTTCCATCACTTACGAGGATAAGACAAATGACTTGGCTGAAAACAAGTCCCGTCTGAACTAGAAACTTGGATGAGTGTTGATGAGAGATCCTCAGTGAATCTAAAATTAGCAATTTGGAGACTCAGCATTGTGTTGGTAGCAATCAAGTGCAACCGTTTACTTGTCACATTATTTATCCCTGACCCCAGTCCCAACCTAGCCATACCTCGGTCCATAACATCATTACACATAACATCAAGCTTCATTTGATATCATTCTGTCAAAGGATTTTTTCCTGTTTTTTTTTTTTTTTCCCTCAAATGGGAAGGAGAGGAGGAGACAAGTTAAAAAGAGAGGAAGGGGGGGCGCCTGGGTGGCATAGCGGTTAAGCGTCTGCCTTTGGCTCAGGGCGTGATCCCAGCGTTGTGGGATCAAGCCCCACATCAGGCTCCTCCGCTATGAGCCTGCTTCTTCCTCTCCCACTCCCCCTGCTTGTGTTCCCTCTCTCGCTTGAGGTCTCTATCTCTGTCAAATAAAATTAAAAAAAAAAAAAAAAAAGAGAGAGAGAGGAAGGGGAAGCGGGAGAGAAGAAACTTAAGTGGCTGGGAGAGACCAGGAGCTCTCCTGGTTTACATGCCTTCATGTCTACGTATGTGTTAACATACCAGGTGTGATGCTAAATTTCTGTGTTACATTATTAAATCCTCACAACAGCCCTGCAAGGCGGTTACTATCTTCCCAACTCTCTTTCTAAATGTTAATGGTAAGTCAAGAAGGCTTACAAAGGATAATTAATTACACCAAGGCCCTGACCTAACTCTGACTCTAAAATTCTGCTCCTTCCCACTACACAAGGCTGTTTCCTGTTTTGTTGTTTTTACATTTTAATGTGATACCGGAACTGAATTAAGGTCTGATGCTTTGTTAGGATAAAAGAAAACCAAAAAGGCCTCTGGTCATCATCATTAAAAAAAAACAGAATAAAATGACTTGGGGACAAAAACCAGCTTAATGAGGAAGTTGTTTGATGAGTTACATTTCTAATATTTGAGGTCTGGCAGATGAGGGATTTGAGGAAAACTGGGCCATTGCAACCTTTTTGTGCTGAATCCAAAATGTTTTCTGGAAATTTAAGAAAAATTTAAAGCAAATCCATGTGTTCAGAAAATACGGCATTTTTTTTTCCTCCGTAAAAGCTACAAGTCCTCAGAAATGTTTTCTTCAGGCTTTAAGCAAACCTGAACACCTCCTTCAGAAAACAAGCGCTAAACCGAAAACCGTGTCTTTGTCAGCAGATCTAACAAGGTGTGGAGCGTCAAAGCCCGAGGGACTGTCACCCCTCTCACGTATGGTAGACAAGAGCTCTCTGGGAGCCAGCCAGCAGCAGAGTGAAGGGCCATGGACTAGGCAGTCCCGCAGACACACTGTTGAAACGTCAGTCAGGCCCTCGGCTCTCCTCCACTACCTTTCACTGAGCTAAACATCTCTTTATGTCAGGACAAACTGGGCAAGCCTCAAATCGTTTTTCTTTTCTCCAGCTTCAATCAGATGAGTGTAGGGAATGAGGGAGAGAGAGATGGAGGACAGGATGGGGACAGTTCAGGTCACAGGAAAGCCCTGTGACACAGGCACCTGCCTGAAAACGGCCTTCCTGGGAACTCAGAAACCTTAATGAGACTGGGGCCGCACAAACAGAGCAATGGTGGGGCCACGTCACCCACTGGATATACGTGTTCAAAGCATCCGTGTTATAAAGCCAGCCCTACGTGACTTTGCAGTGACATATATGTCAGTGTTTCTCCGTATTAAGTCTCAAAGAAAATAGAGAAGTCTGGAAAGCGTCCAGCTGAGAAGACTATAGATTGTATACAAGAATATAGAAGATACCAAGATAGTGAATGAGGGAAGAGACAGGCTAGGGAGAGCCTCATAGCATGGTTGATGAAGAGACAAGTGGCCTACTGAATATATGGGTCAGTAATAGATGGCACAAATAATGTATGTGTAATACACACAACACACACACAATTTTGTTCACTAATTAGCCCACTTTCCAAAAAGCAACACTTGAGAACAAATAATCCTATTTGTTCCCATATAGAAACTAAAATACAACCCATCTTTACGCACAGCCCTGATCAAAACATACTAAACTCCTGGGCTCCATTTTAAGATGCAAAACCAATTTCAGAAATTAAAGAGAGCAAAATATTGGATTACTGGATTTATTAGCAACACAGATGAAGACCTTGAATTCGACAAAGATTTCTTTTTTAACCGGGAGGCTACGGTTGCTCTTGAGAAAGTGTTTGGTATGGGAGAAGATGGAACCTATCAAATAAAATGAGATAATATAAATATTTCATTTAGTCGTTATCATCTCTCTTTATGATGATGAGAAGACATTATTATCATATTTTTTATTCTAACTCATAAAAAATGGTCAATCTTCTACATTTGTAATGGGCTACAGCACACTAATCTTAGTTTGGCATAAAGCTCATACAAACCACTCAATATTTTCAATATGAATGTAATGACTTCTGATTTTAGGGAAAAATAACAATGCTCAAAAACGTCACTGGCTAAGTCAAACTTCCCCTACTGGTCATTTATGTAAGTACGTGCACTTGCAAAAAATAAAATAAACTTTCCGCATATTCGTTATGAAGACGACGGACGATAATCAGTAGGAGAGACAGCAAATTTCTTCTCGAGGATTAGGCTCCAATTGGTTGAATTTCAACATCAACCTGGCAATTTTACTATTAAGTCAGCAGAAGTGAGTTCTTATACACTATGCCACTTACTACCGGAGAACATCAGGCAAAGGGAAAAGAACACGCTAGAATAAATTGTGCATTATTTCTGGCATTAGTTAAAGGAACAGAGCATTATAAGAAAAAAAATACAGTACCATTGATTTTTACAGGTGTTTAATACAGATAAGCTGAAAAAAGGGTTTCCATTTTAAGCCCAGTGATGGCTAAAGATGCATTCAAATATGTTCAAAAGCAATCTAAAGTCTTCTAAAATGGTGTTTAAGCTATTCAAGCAAAACGTAAATAGTTTTTGTCGTAGTACTGAGGAATGTAGAACAAAAACAGAGTCCAAGGAGCTGACTCTGGCACACTGCCGGCCACTGTAGAATCAGGGGGTCATTAAAACAGAGGTAATACTGTTTATCCATTACATGAGAACAGGTTATTTAGAGAAAACAGTAGCAGACTGTCCTTAGAAAGGTAGAAGGCATAATTACCCTGGAAGCTTCCAAGTTGCACTCTCAGAGAAGATACTGAAAGAAACAATCAAGTTGAAGACTCAAATATATGTTGAAGAGAGAGATTATATAAAGAAACCAAATCCATGATTTTTCCCTTGTCTGTTTTTAATAGGTTTCTTTAAAGCTCATTAGAAATAATAGGAAACATTTTGCTTTTATCTGAAAACACCAAATGGGTACATTTAAGTGCTTTGCAGAAACCAAATTATAAAAAAAGTTCACGTTTGCATGAGCACTGAATGGATGGTGTTTCTACTTAACTTATTTTGGGGGGCCATTGACCCTCAATTTCTTCTGAGCTCTTTGTACAGCAGATTACATAATAAGCAAGGCAACAAAGAGAGCAACCATTCTGACCACATAGGCACTGCATTCCTAGATGCTGTAGAGCAAGGAGACAGGTGCTTGCTTTGGGCATTCTTCACCATGTACCATGATTGGTCTTCCTGGTATGAACAATCAGTCTTTCTTTCCTAGAAATACATTTTGACAGGCCATATCACCCTGAATGCGTCCGATTTCAGAAATACATTTTGATAACTCCGGCTCAAATATAAGTCTAATTTCTATAATCTGTGTTCCTTGTACATTTTTTTAAATCTACTCCTTCCTCTCCATGATCTTGGCCAGATACCATCTCTTTCCCATTACTATCATGGCCATATCCTAATTGACAACGGGGCAGATGCTTTTGTGTGAACAAATAAGAGGGGCTGTGGTTAGCCAAAGCCCTCTGATCAACTGACCAATAAGCATAAATTAAGTGCCCGTTTTCTATGCCATACAGCAATGAGGACCAGGCTGACAGAAACGAGGATAAAAAAGGCTCGACAGACAAAAGTATCCTTCTCATTACAAGTATTAGAATAAGTACAAAGCCTCATGTTTACTAGGACAAAGGAACACTGCACAGCTGCACGGTTCCCTGTTAAGCGTTGTGCCGTATAAGCTAGAGGAACAGCCAAGGTGGATAGGATTATTGTAAAGATGTCCAGTCACCGACAGATCCTGCGAGGCTTGATGGCTGCCTCCTGTTCTGGAGATGCTAAAGCAGAAAGCCCACAACTCGCTGCTGCTCTGTCAAGCACACAAGGTCAGCTAAAAGTCAGAGCACCTACAGAACTGACCTTGGCAAGTCTGGTTAGCGATCCTTCTGGATGCTAACTGGCTCCGGTGTGCCGTCTGTATGTCTGAGTTTCCATATGTAAAATGTCATGAGACTCCTTTGTGTCCTCAGTACTAAGGGGACATGTAAGGGCAGTCTTTGTAATGTCGGGAACTTTGTAAGATTTTGGAATTTAGTCATATATGTAATATTATGGAATTTGATTAAAATGGATAACTCAGAGGACATCAGAGTGTACATTATATGGAGTTATACTAATATATAGATTTTGACTGTAAGTAGGTAGAGCAATGGGGTAGCAAGATCACAAGTTTTGAAGCCAGAAAATCAAGATCCAGATCTTTTTTTTAATTTAAATTCAATTAACATATAATGTATTATTTGTTTCAGGGGTACAAGTCTGTGATTCATCAGTCTTATATAATACCCAGTACTCATTACAACACATACCCTCCCCAATGTCCACCACCCAGTTACCCCATTCCCCTATCCCACTCCCCCTCCAGCAACCCTCAGTTTGTTTCCTGAGTCTCTTATGGTTTGTCTCCCTCTCCGATTTTGTCTTGTTTCATTTTTTTCTCTCTTCCCCTATGATCCTCTGCCTTGTTTCTTAAATTGCACATATCAGTGAGATCATATGATAATTGTCTTTCTCTGATTGCCAAGTCTTTTTTTGACCAACACTGAGCACCATTTGGTAGGTCATGTAACTCCTCAGGTGGCCCGTCTGTAAAATGGGGAAATAGAAGAACTTGTCCCTCCCAGGGATGTCCTCGTGAGGCTCACACATGTTGACACCAATGACACTGTCCATAAACACTTCAGCTCTATACACATATAACGGTTATTATTAGTTACCTGGGTTTATACACAAAGTCCGACTTACGGAGGGAGAAAATCATTCAGTAAACATGTTCACTCCCTTAGGAAAAAATTCTTACCACTCTTGCGAATTTGAGGAATAGTATCTCAGTTGCATTAACTGGTGTTTATTAATGTATTATGAACCTCTGCGTGGCATCTGATTCACAATAAAGAGATTAAGCAGACTAATTTGTCATTTATTTTCCAATGCCTGCTTTCCTGCCCACAGCACCACTAATATCCCAGGAGCTCCTCAACCCAATTATTTCCCATTTTGCATTACTTGCTGAAAGTAGTGCTAATGTGCCCAAAAGGCTTTGCTCTTTGGTGATGGAAAAAAACAAACAAACAAAAAACCCCCCAAAACCAAAAACAACAACAAAAAAACCCCCACAAAAAACAACAACAAAAGAGCTCCTGCTCTGCCCATCACAATACCTCCCAGACCACTGGGCCATATACGGCCATCAAACTGAATTAGCAGCCTGACTGTGCTGTGGACATGAGCCGCAGACCTGTGCTTATATTTAGTATTTGTTTGGGGGCTGGATGGGAATTCCATCTGTAGAATGAAATTCACAACCTAGAGAGTGCTGAATTATACTATGCCTGTATACACAAACAGTTTTGTTTGCTTGTTTGGGGAGTTGCGTGTCAAAATCACTCAAGTAACTGGCAAATCTAACTTTTTTTTCTTCTCAAAAAATTAATAACCAGTTGTTTAGCCAACTCCAAATATTAATTTGCAAACTCATTTGTGAATGTAGACACAACTCATTATTAATAGAAGAAGCATAAAGATTCCTCATTGTCTCTGCTTTTTAATCCAGCCTCATACACGATTTTCAACCCTACCATGTAATATTTCTGCTACTTTCTTCAGTCTGTTTCACTTTGAAAATGTGCTTTTTGCTTATCCCAGGAGTTTCTGTATTGCTTAAGGCAAAATACTCCAGCGTGCATTCACAACTATGAACTGTAAACATTTCTCTACCTTATTCTGCCCAAGGCTCAGAGCCCGTTTAAATGCCTGTGGATAGTTTCAGAAGCATACAAGACTCCACAGAGTTACCAAAAATAATTATTTTCTAAAACTCTCCAATTTTACCAAGAACATAAAACTTATATTTTAAAAATCTGATAATTTTAGATGTGGGGAGATACTGACTAAAAACATACTGTGCGTGTGTGTGTGTTTTTTTAAAATTTCAAATATGATCAGCTTCAAGGATGAGCTACAATAGATTAAGTTCATCTCTATGAGGTTATTTCTTACCATTATTTTCTTAAATCCTTGCCCCCCCACCCCCACCCCTCACCCCTGCCGTGCCTTGCTTTAATCAAGAATAGGAATGTTAAGGGCTTGATGCAGGGAAGAGGCATAGATTAGTGGTTAGCATAATAGCATGAAAGCCAGGAAACGTGAATTCTATTCTTGGCCAAGTGGTCTTAGGTGAGCTCATGATTTACAGCCTCAGTTTCTCCATATATAAAAGGAAAGCGTTGCACATCCGCAAAGGAGGGCTTCACAAATGGTAATATTGTTGAGTGCTGACTATGTGCCAGGCTAAGCACTTTAAAAGGATTATTTTATTTAATCCTTGGAAGTAGATAATATTGTTATCCTGATTTTACAAATGAGGTGCCTGAGGCAGGAGACGTGAAGTAAGTGGTCCAGGGTTGCACAGATGGGAAATACAAAGGCTGACTTCTAAGCCATAGGCCACTCTCTACTTTGCTCCTTTCAGCATTATTTGAAAGCGCTTGGAGGAATGGCACAGACCACATACTAGTCCGGATATTTTCCAGGCTAGGGGTGCAGATTTTCCCTCTTCTCTGGGGGTGTGTGTCTATGCTCCCACAGGCACACACACACACTAGGCCACTCCCGCCACCTGCCCTGGGAGCAGGACCCCCTCCAGCTCAGGCCTCCCTCGCTGTGCCGCACCTGGGGGCCCCCCCACCCAGCGGCAGTTGCCACACAGCAGATCTGCCAATGAACCCAGGACACGCGGGTCTGGTCAGGCACAGCTGGTAGCAGGAGGCTCAGATTTCTGATGCACTGAACACAATGGGGCAGCCCTGTCACACGACCATTATGAAATCACATGCTCGCTGCTGATTTTCTAGCAGAAGTGTGTGGACTATTTAAAACTTCCCTCCTCCACCCCCCCTCCCAGCTTTTAAATGCTTTCCTAGGGGTCAAGTTCAGCTTGGGGAATATGGGCCATATGTCATTCGCCGGCATTATTTTCTTTGCAAAATAAGTAACGAACACACAGAAACTGGCTCGCAGAGGACAATTTCTACAATTGCTGACAGCATGTGTACCAAATGGCAGACTTGCAAAGTGTAAAAGAACAACACCAGGCCTCTCCGCTCAAACCTGGCGCTTGGAGGAAAAGCCAGCCCAAACTGAACCTACATGGAGGCCAAGGGAATGCCGCGAACTACTAGGATTCGTCTTAGCTATCAGAGCTAACTTGCCAAAACAGCAGCAAAGGTTTAAAAGCTCTTACCACGTAAGGTGCTGTCTGAAACATGGTTTTAAAATATACCACACTGGTGAGTATTCATTGGAAACAGTGGTCATTTAACACACTTCCTAACTGTGAAATTAATTAAGAGCTGTCAATCTTCACATTTCATGATTTTGGCTAGGCAGTGAAACAGTAAAAACTGTCTTTTGTGTGTAAGCCAAAAATAAATAAGGAATACTACATTAAAGGAAACAAAAATGTCCTGATCCTTTAAAGTATCTGGAATCGGATCGTAACTGGTGAACTTCCCTGAAATTCAAGAGTGTTTGCATGCAATTGTTAGATCAGTATCTGCACGATTAAAAGAACTCAACTGGGTTAAGAAAAGCCTGGTATCCACTAAAACCTAATTGGAAGGAAGAGAAAAAAAGAATTACACATGACTTTTAAGATGTTCTGAGAAACTTCTCCCTGGAAAGAGGCCTTTAAACAGGGCAAACACTGAAGATTTGCTAATAAAGGAAGGATATCTTTCCACCAAAGAAGTCATTAACAGAATGTGGGGCATAGATCAAGACTTAGGGAAAACAATTTTTGGTCATCTTATGTTCATATATTCTCTTTACAAAACACTGCTTTCTTTAGTTCAAAAATCAAAATTAAATTTAAACAATATTGTAGCGAAGCATCACACAGTGCAAACTGTTTTTATTAAAGAAAAAAAAAAAACAATAAAAAACCCAGGAGCTTAATGCATCAATATAATATGAGCCAACTTCCATAAAAGAAGAAATACTTTGGGGAAATTTGCCCTGGACACACAGGGAATGATTGGAAGTTGTGACAGACCTATGAAACTAACTCTTCTCCTTCTTATAAATATTGAAAAAAACAGCGACACGACGCAAATGAACCGCTGAACTCAATCCTTGGTCTTTAAAATGTATTTCAATAGAAGAGCCAATGTATCATCCAAGTATGAAGACTATGTAGAGTAATAGCATTCTGAAAAACGAATTAAGAACACGTTGTCATCAACTCCAGCAAAAATAATAAAGGTAGAAAAGATTAAGAGGCAAGCATATCTTTCAGAATTGTAAAATGGGTTTATAGGTCTTCTAATAACAACTTTTACTCAAACCTTACATAAATAGGCTTAGATGATACAAATATTATGTGGGCTGTGTGGACACTCCCAGGTTCCTAATCATGTTTAGGGATTACTTGATAGAACAGAGACATTTCATTCCAATTGGGCCGGGGGATTACAGCAAAGAAACATCTAATATTCCATTTTTTAATTTCATGCATTTTTTATTTACCTTTAATGATGCTGTATATATTCATCATCCTGAAATATTAAAACAGTATGAAAAAAGTAATAAATTGGTGGAAAATTTAGGGAATAGGAATGCAACAGCACGCAAATCATACACTATCAAGTGCTTGATACACATTTAAAATTACTGCCTACTACGGCAAAGCCAAATTCCTAGCAGATTTCTGAAGCACAAAGTCACAATAAGAAGATCAGCAGAACAGACTGAAATAATAGAATATTCATCCCTCTAATCCATATGCAATTCTTTAGGGCTTTTTTTTTTTTTTAACAATGCATATGAGGTCTGACTGTATTCAGGATTTAAATAAGTTGTCTCTCTCCTTCCTGCTCCTCTCTATTTTTATGTAAAAAAAAAAATGTATATACAGTTATCATTTCTGCACTGTTGCACCAACGAAGACAAGGTTAGCACATTTCCTCACACCTCAAATGAAACAAAAGCATTTTTAAACAACAAAAGTGTTAGAAGAAATACCTTATACTCATCCCACTAAAGCCTCCTGAAACAGCTTTTTGGGAAGAAGGAAAGTTGGTGTCATTCATGGGGGGCATGAAGTGATGCTTTTGTCCTTTAATTACCAATTAATGGATTGATAGACTATTACATTTAAATACTGACAAGAAGTGCTAACGGCATTTCATCGTTGCTCATTCACCTTTTCTGGCAGAGAGATGAGACTGTCTACCGGGCATTAATAAATATTGTAACAAGGAACAGAAAATCACAGAGGCAGAAGCCTCCATCACCTGGCTTGGCGTGAACACTTCTGGAAGAGCCCCCGGAAGTCTGAGAGAGGTCAGGACACACTGGACATTTGATGTCCAGCACTTAGTTCCACGGGCAGTTGCCTCCCAGCCCGTGTTCTAACTGCCCCATGTTCACAGCAGTCATCCTGCATCAGGAGTGGCGTTTTTAAATGATTTTCTTTCGATTTCTTTGTATATTCTGATTTTTTTCTTTAATGAGCACTTACTACCTTATAACAAGGAGGAAAACCAAGGAAACAGAAACTATTTAAAATGCTACCTATTCCTTAAAGTCTCACATATATCTCCTTCTTTAAGAGGCTTTCTTCCATTCACCCAAAAGATTGGTCCCTCCTTTTTTTTCTAAAGATTTTATTTTCAAGTAATCTCTGTACCCAACATGGGGCTCAAACTCACAGCCCTGAGACCAAGAGTCACATGCTCTACCAACAGAGCCAGCCAGAACCCCCTCCCCCCACCCCGTCCCTCCTTTATGCTAATGTTGCTAGCAAATTTCTTATGCCCAAATCATATTCTGCCTTGTGGTACTGTCCTTTGCCTTATAAGCATGACTTTCATAAGATGAAGTGCCTGCAGGGCAAAGGCTGGGCCTTCTTTTCTATTATTTTCTCTCTTGTAGTACTCATCATGGCTCTTAGCACCTAGTGGGTATTTAATAATTTGTTATTGTTGTTGAATTGATTAAAACGAGTTTTATTAAGTGTTTTTATTTCTTTTATACTGTTTTTCAGCTCATTACTCCAATTATACGATTCTGCCAATTGTAGATGTGCTTAGTTACCATGAATGATGTTTAATACAGAGATGCAACACCTTCTAGAAAATCAGTCGGAGAGGGACTGGCATGCCCTACCACTTCAAACACTGACCCGAAAAGAAAAGATGGTATGCAGCTCTACAGAAAAGCAAAGACATCCGCAGAATGTGGAGTGAAAACAAACAATAAAAGGTTAGAAATAAAAGTTCCCATTTTCACCAAGCAATAGAAAAATGTAAAGGTGGGGCGCCTGGGTGGCTCAGTCGTTAAGCATCTGCCTTCGGCTCAGGTTGTGATCCCAGGGTCCGGGGATCGAGCCCCACATCGGACTCCCTGCTCAGCGGGAAGCCTGCTTTTCCCTCTCCCACTCCCCCTGCATGGGTTCCCTCTCTCGCTGTCTCTTTCTGTCAAATAATAAATAAAATCTTAAAAAAAAAAAAGAAAAATGTATAGGAAATGATGGGGGTATGTGGCAGAGAGAAGAAAAGAGTTCTTCGTTTCACCTGGGAGAGAGAAATAGCAGTTTCTTCTGGGGAAGAGACGTAGCTGCACCCAAATTTAATAAGTGTAAGAGCACAGCCTGGTAAAACTTTAATTGAGAAAGAAAGCCTTAAGGAAATTCTCACGTTCCAGACTACAGCTCTTAAAATCCTTTGCCAACCCCTCTTTGCCGTTTGCCTGGCAGTCACGTGTCACCATTTCTCTCTAGCTCTCACGACACATTCCAGAGTCAAGGTAAGATGAGAATCCATCCGATTTTAATCCAATTCCTTCCTGAAGTTTTATAGCTTATTCTTTCATTCCTCTTGAAAGACATTAAAACACTTAAGGGGCAAGATATTCAAAATATGGAGCGATGAATGCAAGAGGAAAAGAGAAGAAAGAACTTATTAAAGCTGATATAAACTGCAGGAAAAACCAAAGCTAATGTCTTCTCATTTCCTCTCTGTCTTATGTCAGAACAAACTGCCTTTCATCCTAATGATGACATGAAGATTCTATGTAGGACATACCATCTTCTATTTTTTTTTTTTTTTTCAGTTCAAGTTCCCATGCCAGTAAGCCTCTGGACTCTAGGCAATCATTCAAGAATTCAGGAGCGTTCTCAAGTTCTTGGGTGAACCAACACGTGTTAGTCTACAGCAGGCGTTTCAGTTGCTCTGAGATTCTCTGCCGCGTACATCCAGCATTTGGCTCAAGCTTCTTCTAGACAATACATGGTTTTGCAATTAGCCACCCAGACTTGTTAGGGTAAATAAATTACCTGATATTTATAACTGGTGGCAAGAGGACAAGGTGTCACAGATGAGGGGGCAGAGAAAGTGGTAAGAGCTTGCTAATTTAAAATTCTATGCCAAGTGCTAACTCCATTCATGAAAGCTTGTCTTCCCTTTCCCTTAGAAGTATTCCTCTCTTTGTCTACGGATTCTCTCCTTAATGATTTCATGAAATCTGCTTTCCCTATCTTTGAGGGTAAGCAGGATAGGAGTTCAAAATGTGTGTGGCACAAACACACCCATCTTTGGAAACTCTGGCATAATAAGTCACAGAATGTCAGACTGGGATCATTTTACTTTCTCTATAAAGACAGAGATGTATCTTTTTAGAGTCGTTTGAGGTTGACATTACTTGATAGTGAATTTCAACCTATGCCGCATTTCTAAAATGGAGTTTCCTTATGAAATAATGATACTCTCTAAAAGTCTAAATGGATGACAAATTATATAAAATAACTAACACTTGGAGGAAACCAATTTTAAACAAACCCAATTAAAATCACCTCAAGTGTAGAAAAAAGATGATGAATAACAAAAGAAAATTTATCACTTGAAAACAAAGAATGGTATCAAGGTTGTAACTGCACTTCTTAGCAAAAGGCTTACACATTAATAAATTTAAAGAAAGAGAGATTGTGGGATGCCTGGGTGGCTCAGTTGGTTAAGCGTCTGCCTTCAGCTCAGGTCATGATCCCAGGGTCCTGGGATCAAGTCACACATGCCTAGGGCTCCTTCCTCAGCAGGGAGCCTGCCTCTGCCTGCCACTCTCCCTGCTTGTGTGTGCTCTCTCTCTCTCTCTTTCTGACAAATAAATAAAATCTTAAAAAAAAAAAAGAAAAGAAAGATTGTATTGAAAGTAGTAAATATTTTTTTCCGCAGTCCTTCCCTCTTCAGCCAACCAAACCCATTGGCACACACTTGTTGTTTAATAAAGTGAATTATGCAGGTGTGGGGAAGGCTTATCTTTAAGTCATCAAGGATTTACGCTACTCCTTAGGCTGAGGCTGCTTCCGGGTATCATGGATTATCAGTGTGTTCCTCCATTTGTTTATATAAATGGCCCAATCGCTGCTGAAACACTTCAGAGCACTTAACTAAAGCAAACAAAGCTCTTGAACTTTAAATATCCAACAAGAGGAGCTATTGACAAGTAAGACTTTACTGAGCAAATCTCAGTATCATTTGGAACCTTAATACAATCTGCCAGATCTAAAAGAAGGCACACAACCCCAGACATTTCTCTTAACTTAGGCTCCACGTAGAAGATACTAGCCTGATTTGAGACCAACTTTAAATATAATGCTGCCATCTAGTAGTTTTGCTTGCTCACTTGAGTTGTTGGTGAGACTAAAGAGGAGTCAACCCACATAGAGAAGGGAAAGAGGGTCTTGGCTCCTATCTTCACCTTCTAGCTTTTTGATTCCCTCTCACCCCTCAATTCTTAAACTCAATGTGATGGGAAACTTAGATAAACACCAGAGTACCTGGAGTTCTGTCCCAGCATCCCCCTTATCTGGATAACTCCCATCTTTCCCTGAGAACCATGTCTCTGATCTGTGAAAGGTGGGAATAGGATTGAATGCAAAGATCCCTTTCAACTCTACTAGCCAATTATTCTACTATTTAATGTATTTACAATGATGAAATCAATTGTTTGATTTATATTGGTAGCTAGAGAAAGAGGGCCACAGTACTGTTGCATATAAGGTTATATAAAATATTCCCAAGCAGTAGCAATGATTTCCTTGTGTTTTTTCTTTTATGCTTAGAAAGAAACTAATTGTATGTCTCTCTGGTGATTTTTGGAGATGTCAATATCATGATTGCACTGGGGATGTTGGAGAGTCATTCTTTTATTTCCCTATAGTAAGATTCCATATCTTACTATAGTTACTTGGATATGGCTTGGCTCTAGTGCCAGGAGGAAAAACACAAAAGAAAACACATTCTTTTTAAGAAATTTAAATCACTAATCTTATTTCCATTTTCTTTTCCAGGCTGACAAATACATTGAATTTCAGCTCTTCCCGAATTTTGAGGTTTTCTAATTCAACCGACTTGCTCATCTTCTCATCTGGAATGTTAGAGCCACCCAGTTTCTGGTGGGAATGCAAGCTTTCTTTACGGGGTTCAAGGCATTGGACTGTAAGTGATTTCTCAGGAAAATGCAAAACTACTGGCTAGTGGACTGTGATTTCATCACCTGTAGTTTAAAAACCACTGCAGTTGTGCTTGCTTCGGCAGCTCATATACTAAAATAGGAACGATACAGAGAGGATTAGCATGGCGCCCGCACAAGGATGACACACAGATCTGTGACGTTTTGTCAATGGCCACACCACCCTGAACACACCGAGTCCAGTCTGATCTGGGAAGCTAAGCAGGTGCGGAGAAAGACTGCCTCGTTATACCCAGGTGCTGTAGGCTTTATTAAAGAAAAAGTAAAAAGCATTAAAGTAATATTCCCAACTTTTGCTACTTATCCACTGCCCTCCATTACAATGACCACATTCGCTATGGATACGCCCTTTACAAAATGAGCCTGGCTGGAGCTTTACAGGCTCCCAGCTGCAAGACGCTTCTCTTCTTTATCCCTTTTCTGATAGAACCATATGTACACCTAGCAGTGGAGCGAAATCCAAAGCAGCTGGGAAACAAGATTCCTTGCCCCACATTCCTCAAGAACTGCCATTTTAGGGAGCAATGCCAAGGTCTTGTCCCGTGATTCTCTGTGTTTTAAGCTTCTTTTTCTCCTTCTTCCTCTTCTTCTTCTTCTTCTTTTTTTTTTTTTTTGTAAAACCCTGTATTAGAGTTTGAACAACTGAATGATAAAATGTAGTCTTAGGCACAGATGCTGCGGGGAATGGCTTTTGAAATTCTCCAACATACTAAGTTATAATTGGGTTTTAATGCATAAAATGGCTGAGTAATTTAAATGTTTAGAAAAGAAAACAGTCTTTCCTAGAGTTTATGAAGTGGGAAGCCTATTTCTTATAATGATTAACTGTGAGTCATCATTTCAAACACAAGCATCCACTCGCATATGCTCCAGATAAGGGGTGCGGAAGGCACACGAGTTACTGAACTAGAGTCTTATGATGATGGCTGTAACACATTTTTGTCTGTGAAATGAAGACGGCAAGTAACAAACCATGAACCATGTTGAGTTTGCTGTCTACCTGCCCCACCTTACTCAACGAAGAATAATGTTTTAAAAGCATATATTCAATGTCTGTCTGCATACGGTCCTGCTTGAAGACAGAGACTGTACTAGGCTTAGGAGGTCAACAGCCTACAGAATTTGTCACTGTGGCCTGGAGGCCTATTCTTGATAACTTGATCCATCTGACTGCTTCTTATAAAAGTCTCTCTTTATTGTCAGGTTACCCCTACAGATCAGTTCTGAAAGCTCTGGGCCAAGAGACAAGTCCTTCTTGTACATTCTTCCTGCCCTTTAAGGCAAGGTTTGAATGGAGAAATTCTCCTGAGCCTCAGAAGAACAGTATGTGGGAACGAGCTCCACCACTCCTGTTTATCTACGTGAATACTGCTTAGAGGTTCTCCTGGTAAGAAGAACACAGTAGCACATGGGTAATAATACCCACATTGCGTTGCTGTATGTGTCAGTAGGATAATGCAGGCAAAGACATAGTGTAAGGAGCTTTGCAAATGCAATGTGTTATCTAAGGGAAACGAGGCCTCTGATTTTGCTAGCAATGGTTCAGAGACTGAACGAAGGAAAAGCCAGCCTGAAAATCTGAGATGGTGGATTCCAAGTTATATTAAATGTAACACAGAGACACTCATAAAGAACGAGACAAGTCAGTTTGGTTTGTATTGATGCTGGAAGGATGGACAGTTGGTAGAGCTAAGCAGCCCTGGGTTCAATCCAGTCTCTGCCCTCAAATAGCTGTGTGACCTCAGTGAGGTTGCATATACTCTAGAAAGCTTTTTAGATAGAGGAAGACTTAAAGTAATATATTGCCTTGGCATCAGCATCCTAACAAGGACCCTCTGGAAACATAACGGTACAGTGTCCTGAGGCCAGTACTGAAAGGTACATAGTTGTAGGCAGATGGGTCTCCCATTACCAACTAAGTCCCAGATTCAAACAGAATCCATTAGCTCTTCTGTGGCTTCCTTCCCAACCAAGGGAGCCAACCTATTGTCTCAGTCGAAGGGTCAATCGATGTCAATTCTGTAGCAGACAGCCGGGAGCATAAACTCCCACTCAAGTTTTTTCTATTTCCCTTGCTAACCAAACTAGAGAGCAGCAAGATTAACCTAAATATTCTCCTATGTTGAGATGTAAAGGGGGAGCAGATAGAGCTACTTTGAATTTAAGCTGAGAGTTAATGATAAAGTGTTCAAGTCACCATGATCTAAGCAAACATTTAAGGAAAAAACACACACATGCACAGAGACATACAGACGGTGTGCAATCGGTAAGTCAACGCACATTGGCTAAAGCACAATCTGGTACAACACATTTATCTGGATTTGTAAACAAATAATACAGTGAGCTGTAGTATCAGAATCAAATGCATGGTGTGGAATAACGCATGCCCGCAAACCTACTGACCTTGAGTGGGAAGTCCTAGCTGTGTGATCTGAGCTTGCCGGCTGTATCGAGCGCCATTTACCGCTTGGCTCAGGAGTCACGATAGGTGATAAGCAGAGGTTAGTGATAATACTGCTATTACATTATTAGAATACTATCGGATATCATGTGGAAATTGTTTAGAAACATTTCTTGATTTAATTTCATCCTTATACTATTAAGCCTTTTAGGTGAATATTATTGATCCGAATTTACAGATAAGGAAACTGAGGGTAAGGGGCTTCATGTTTCTGAATCCAAAGGTCTCACTCTTAATTTTAGGCCATACTACATAAATTCCAATTTCAGGTCCCAGAGTCTTTTTTTTTTTTATTTTTTAAATTTTAAGTTTTTATTTTTTAATCTTTTTTAAAGATTTTATTTATTTATTTGAGAGACAGCATGAGAGAGAGAGCAAGGATGAGCAGGGGGAAGGGCAGAGGGAGAGGGAAAGCAGGCTCCCCACTGAGCAGGGAGCCCAACAAGGACGTGGGGCCTGATCCCAGGACCCTGAGATCATGACCTGAGCCAAAAGCAGACACTGAACCGACTGAGGCCCCCAGGCACCCCTGGATTCCAGAGTCTTCAGCAAAATGATCCTATTACTGCGTCTGGTCCTTAGTTCAGAAAGGAACTTGAAATTATCCCTTTGTAATTTTCCATAGTTTCATTCTAGAATGGCTTGGAAAACTCTGCAATGATCCACTGACCAAGTGGCCATTGGTCAGTCACCTTCAGTATCTACAACTGGGGCAGAATTTTCATGAGAGCACTTTAAGTTCTCTCATTCCCAGCTGTATCAGAAGGAGAGTGACCCTCACTGCCTGTCACAGACCTTGACATTGAAGTATTGATTGCCTCAAAACTGCAAGAAAAATACAGCTCAGATTTACAGGTTATGATCATAAAAAACCTTGGAAGAACTATTTATACTAAATGATAATAGTGTAAAATTCTGTGTATAAAGGAACTACAGTGATTTTCATTTTCTTCTTTCTGTTGGTCTGTATTCTCAAACTATTTTACAATAGATAACGCATTATCTTGTTACTGGAAAAGTTATTAAAAAGAACATGGTCGTACACTGGCCTGATGATTTTATGTAAAAATAAGTCTCTAAAATGTCTCTCTTACTGTAACAAGACACTCACCTTATTCTGTGCAGGTTTTTTAAACTTACTAAAATGTGATCTGTAGTTACATCGTATTTATTTTGATTTCTATCATCTGACAGTAACTGTGGGAAATGCTGTGATAAAATCTGAGCTCTGTCCCTCACTAACTGCATGACCTAGAGTAATTCAACCTTCCCATGAATAATAATACTATTTCCTTGCAGTGAGGTGAATTTTCTTAAAATTCTCTAGCCCTCCATAGTTTTTCTTCCCTCTTGCTTAATATGGAACTTATTTCGCATAAGCCATTTGACACTCAGCCTTTCTTAAATTGACTCTTTGTGTATTACTCTGTTTCACCAACTGGTCAAATGAATAAATGAATTAAAGCGTATACAGCTGTGTCTACAGCGTCAGGTTGGATGTATGGAGAATGTGAAAAGTAAATGAGACCTGGTCACTCACAATCAAGTAGGGAATAATAGATTCATATAAATAACCATAAATACAAGTTAAATGCTAAGGGAAATTGGGGAAGGGGAAGGTTAATTCCAAATAGAACTGGAAGCAAGAAAGACTATAGATATGGTAGCATTGGAGAAGGGCCTTGAAAGATGGACAGCGTTTCATAGGCTGAAAACTGGGGACATGATCAAGAAAAAATATGAACTTTTGCATTCTCTTTACATCTCTAGCTCTTAGTATTGTGCTTACACAAATCATCTTCCACTGTTTTGTTGCTCATTATTCTCTACTTAAACCTTAAGTCTTTGTTGGTTGAAATTAACAACGATGGAACATCTCTCATTCCCAAGAAAGAACCAGAGTTTGAATTTGGGGGCTATTTCCCAGACGGAGGAGAGTTGGGCAGGAGCCTGAGACCTTTATAGCCCTCTTAGCTATGAAGGAAACAGATTCTTTTGCTATGTGACAAAGCCAAATTTTTATCTATATTCTGCAAATTTAAGGATAGACAAGTTGTGTCTTTGGTTGATTTGGGCTTAAAACTCTGAAAATACCTTAATGTAAAGGTGTTTTTACCTGCTTTCTGTTTGTTTGGTTGGTTGGATTTTTCTTTGAAGTGCCTCCTTCCCCGAAGAAAGGTATGCTTTGGAAAATGGAGGCCACGTTACCTAACCTATGTTTTGTTTTGTTTAAGATTTTATTTATTTATTTGAGAGAGAGAAAGAGAATGAGAGAAAGAATGAGCAGGGGGAGGGGCAGAGAGAGAAGCAGACTCCCCGCTGAGCAGGGAGCCCAATGCCGATGCTGGGGCTCAACCCCAAGACCCCGGGATCATGACATGAGTCAAAGGCAGACACAACCAAATGAGCCACCCAGGGGCCCCACCTGACCTATGTTTTCACATCTGCCAGGTGGGGATGCTTATAATGCCTACATCAGAGGATTACTATTCAAAGTATTTAGCAATAGTAAAATCTTTATAAATGTTTAAGACAAAGGAATGCATGTGCCCTCTCAACAAAATTATCTAATTATTCTTGGGGCTGGAGGAGGTATGAGTGAACACACACGCACATCACGCTCTCTTCTTTAACATTTTAGAGACCGCTTGTTGTCTCCATATGTATTGGCATTTGTATTCTCTACAAGTAGAAAAACCTAGGCTCAGTGCATTAACCCCCAAAGGAAAAACAGGTCATAAGGAAGATATTTTACATTTTTCTCATGTCTAATTAACAGGTGAAACCAAAGGCTGTATTTCAGTGACCAATAACTTCCCTACTATGTTTTCAGTGATGCGGGAAGTCGTACGTAAAAAATGCTGTTCTCTCTCCAGTGGTACATCATTTATCCTTACTCTTTTATTAACCCACCATCTTAGTCTACATTGTTTTTATAACAGCTGATTGTGGTACGCAGCTCAGTGAACATTTGTCAACTTCCTGGTATCCCATGGTTCGGGATATAAACGCAGCATTAAGGATCATCCTATTTAATATGTAATACGCACACATAAAAGGGGCTCAGGTCCTTGTAAAAGAGAGGAAAAACAATGGAAATAGGTACATGCCTAAATGACACTTAACAGAAGATGAAGCTGTCTCAGTAAATATGAATCACATTGATAGAATGACCATGGAATGAAACAAGTCCAATCAATGACTTGTTTGATATTAACCTGTGAAATGTATCCTTTCTCCAATACTATAACCAAGAACACCAGAGTTCCTGCCACACTGGAACATATCAGTGACCACACATGCGTATACAAGAAGACACCTCCAAGGACAGGAGGGATTGCGCTGGGGTTCATTACCATCGTCATCATCACCATCCTTGGCACCGTCACCATTCTAAGGGGGCCATTCACTGACACTAACCAAACACTGTACTAGAGTTTTTCAGAAATGTTCCACTTAATTCCCCACAACTCCGCTACGCCCATTTTACTGATGAGGAAAATGAGGCAGAACAAGGTCAAGCGGCATGTTTGAGCTCACGGCTAATACGTGAGGAAGTCACAGTTTGAACACAGACCTGTCTCACTCCAGAAAGCCTCACTGTTACCCACCCTACTTCACCGCCTTCTCACCTTGTGGAGGATTTACGGTACAGAGCAGTGACTAAAATAGCAGCAAACTCAATAATACAAAAACCGTGGCCTCGGTAAAGGCCTGCAAAAAGGCCATGTTTTAAAATGAAAGCATCAATGCGCCGACAAAACACACACACACATCTACTCGGGAATTTTATTAGCATTTTCTTCCCTGCTGAAACTTTTAATGCGGCTCTACAATGTATTCATTGCAAGGTGCCATTAGGGCCGGGCTCACTTCAAGTGTTACCAATTCATGAGCACATTAATAACATAGTTAATATGAAGTGTTTAGAGCCTCCACGTCGGTGACAAATACGACTCAGCCAAATTTCCTGACCACTGAGGCCACGGAGGAACAATTTGGTAGATTTCATCAACAGTTCTAATTATGTTCCTGTCAAGTCGAGAACGAAGTAATCCATAACTGGGGGGTGCTGGAAGACAGTGGCACAGAAGAGTAATTTATGCCCCAGACACAGGGTCCTTTTTGTAGTTAGTGTGCACAACGCTTGACTAACAAGTGGGTTCAAAAAGGAATGTATTAGGGAAAACACAGCCCTCTCTGTTGGAGAGGCTTGTCAGGTGTAAGCTTATGAGGAGTTATGAGGTAATGACTTCCAGAAGTCTTGTTTATACAAGCATCTGGAGTTCAGGGCTCTCGGCAGTGTCGGAACTGCGGGTTGTAAGATGTAGGATATCGGCTCCAAGCCTCTCTCGGACTTTTTTTTTTCAACTGCTCCATTTGAGCCTCGTCTCCAGAGAGGATTTGTGGGCAGACTTTTAAGTGTGACAGGAGGGATGCTGAATGGAGTGAGCCAATGAGGAGTCAACTTAGGGAATAGATTTTTTAAAAATAACAGTTCAATCCTCAGATAGCATTATCATCAGAGATACAAGGATATTGTTAGAAGGGGAAAAAAAAGGACCCTTTTATGAAGCTATAAATAATGTGCTAATGGAATGTGCAAAGGAATTGTTAGGAACAGTAAACTGAAATGTCACAATACCCCTGCGTGCTCCCACCCCCACAACTGAACTATGGGACAGACAATTAGAAAAGAGTGGGGCAGGAGCAGGAAGGGGGGGAGGGAGGGCGTCACGCAGTTTTGAGTGATTTTCCACTGCCATCTATATTGGGATGCAGCTCCTGTTCTCTCCAACAGGGTAATTTTATACATGGCATTCTTATTAAATATTTCAAAGGGGGGAGGGGAAGGAGGAGGAAGAGTTATGTGTCTGCTGCCCTTTTTTTTCTTTTTTTTTTAAGAGTTAAGGCTGGTAATGTTAGCAGCCGCTTGGTTATTATTACCGATCAGTTGTTAATTAAAATAAAATGAAGCTTTTTAAACTTCAACACCGTATTGCAAATTATGCAAAAGACACAACTAATTGCATTATTAGCAAAAATTACATTTAAAAATAGCTCCACACAAAGAACTAAAATTATCTAATCTAAACTTGCTTTTACCAAATGAAGCCTGAGGAGACAGAGCTCTGGGGAAAACAAGGGTTTTTCTGTCTCTCATTCAACAAAGACAGAGAAGAGAGACAGAGACAAAGAGAGAATTAAAGCCTTAAACTTAAAATAACAAATACGTTTGAAAATACCTAAGATAAACTATTAGATAATGTTAGGTCATTCTCACCCAACGCAACAGGATACGCATTTGGACATGGTTAATTCTTAATCATCTACAAACGATTTTCCAGGCAATGGGTTGAAGGAAACCAGGACTCATTATTATTAATAAAGCCTTCTTGGGTCTTTAAATGTAAGGCTTGGTCAGAGATGGGGTAGAAATAAGCCCCCAAATGCTAAGAAAGATATTTGTCATTTGCTGGCCACTTGCTGTCTTTTGTGGCCAAATATATATATATATATATTTTTAAGTTAGAAGACTATTATCCACTGTTCTTTATCCCAAGTTGCTTCTTTCACTTGGGTGGATAGCTGGGAGCTGCCAGTGTCTGCAAATGAATTTTCATGCTTTATTTTGCTACACAGAGACTTCAAGGTGCCCACAGGTCCCTCTGGGCTCACTCACACCGTGTAACTGGCAATATACTAATGCAAAAGAAGAGGGTGTATTCGTCTCTGCAAGCAAGCACTGCAAAATGGCTCAGCTGCTATCATTGTGCATTTAGTATTATTTGGATTACATTTTTTTTCCTATCCCCCCCCCCCATGTTTAAAGCCACCACTATCTCTCAGGAGCGGCATCTATTTTAGCAAAAGTAAAACATTATATGGACGAAAGGACAAGTATGATACACATTTTGGGGAATTCATTCTTGCTCAACATGGATGGAAGCTCCCCAGCTGAATGGAAAGTTCCTTTTGACTATGAGTTTTGGCCAGGTTCCTCTGTAGGTGGAGAATACAAGCATTATTCTCCTAAGCCATGAGAGAGAAAGAAGGTAAAGAAATGTCATCCCGCTTCAGGATCATACATATAACCCTTTCAATAAACAGTCAGGGCCTGGGGAGCACCTTATATCTAACAACTCTGGGAATAAAAGCGACAAGCTACTTTGATAAAATGATCGTATTCACTCATGAGTAAACAGGCTAATTTGACAGCAAGCCCCAACACCCAGAGTCTGGTGGAAGACAAGGCTATCTCATTTCATTTTATATATATATGTTTTGTTGTTTTTTTAAGATTTTATTTATTTGAGAGAGCAAGTGTGCATGAGCACAAGCAGGGGGAGTGGCAGGTAGAGGGAGAAGTAGGCTCCCCGCTGAGGAAGGAGCCCGATGTGGGACTCCATCCCAGGACCCTGTGATCATGACCTGAGCTGAAGGCAGACGCTTCACCGACTGAGCCACCCAGGCGTCCCCATTATATTCTTTTTTAAAAGTCTTCCACCATCAGCTTCACTTTTTAATTTGATTTCATTTTTCTCTTGCAGGCTGTCCACCGAGATTTAGGAGAGTAACAGAACAGCTGAATAGAACAAATGAACGATTGAAAGGCAATGACTGCACTAAAATCACATTACGGGAGACACCCTGTGCTCACGACTCTCCACCACTTCGCTCTGAAGCTCTAGAATTAATCAGCCCAAGGCTTACTCACCTCACGCAATGCTTTGCAGATAGTAAGTGTGCAAAAAATTGCCTGTGCATCGACCTTTTGCAGGGAAAACTGGATATTTTATCAAAAGAAGAAAAAAGGTGAACTTCAGATCTTATAAAAATATTATTCAATCACACAGCAATTTGAAAATGTGTAATTTAGAGATAATATATCAGGTGAGGAAACCCATTTGGTCAAAAAAAATCAACGGTAAGATCCAGAGCATTTGAAATCCAGCTCCACTGCTGTGGGTATCATCACCAGCCATAGCAACAATTTCCTAGGCTATTTTGTTTGAATAATAATTATAAGATATCTGTTTGTAGATCTGCAGGCTTTATGGTATATGTTGATACTTTACTGCTTCTAGGTAGCTTGGCCGCTCTTCGAAATCTGGACTCATCACTTCTGTGAAATATTTGACATAAAAATTGGCCAATTAATACCCTCCTTGCTGTTCTTTTTTTACCCGTCTTTAAAGGAATAGTCAGTAGAAACTGCTTAAGGCTAAATTTAGGGGAGAGAAAGATCATCTGTCTAAATCAAGGTGGTTAATCCAATTACCAATTTCTCTCAGTATAGTTGCCCTCAGGCTACTGTATATCACTGTTCATCTGAAGAGTGCTCTTCAGAGACTTTGGTGGGGAAAACCTGCCAGCACTGTGCTACCCACTCATAGCTCTATTGAACAAGCAGGTGTCAACATCACAGCATGAGTAACGCATATGTTGAGGCTGGCCTGGGGAGAGCCCCGAATGTCATGTTATGGCGTATTCTCTATGCAGTAGGAAGAATGAGCCCTGAATGTCAAAGCTGAGATGAGAGCAAGGGTCTCCAGTTCCTCATTTTAGAATGAACAAATGGAATAGCAGTGTCCTAACTACCAGCACCGCATTGAGGATGGAATGAAATATTGTACAGTTAATGCATTTTGCAAGCTTGTAAAATGAGGTGAGAAACAGTCAAGATGACCTGGGAGGTTTTTTCACTGTGGATGTTGGTGTAAAGGTGAGCCATTAACAAAATCACATGATCAGGAAGTGATAACTTGGAAAGGAAGAGAAGAAAAACTGTTTGAAAAATGGGCACATGGAGCTTGAGGCAGCACACCCAGGTGGCTTTGACCATCATTTTGAAGGGTTACTGGCAATTAGAAGACAGCCTGCGACTGGAATGTACAAACGGTGTTACACGCACAGATGTGAGCTTTGAAGCCTTACTCGTGGAGCAATGATAATGCCAGATGCTGACGGTTGGGTACCAGTGGAAACAAAATGCCATCTAAGAAGTAGGGAGAAATTCAGGCAAGTATAGGATCACGTAAGCTGAGGAACAACAACGTGTTCAATATAAGGAAGTGCCGTTAAACACAGCGGAGTGTTCAAGAATATGGGAACTCAAAAAAGATCAATGGATCCCATGACCAAAAGGTCACTGGTGACCACAGAGGCAGCAACTGAAGGGCAGTGGTGAGGCAGTACGGGATCACAAGCAGGGTGTGACAATTTGCTGGAGACCCAGTAGATGAAACATTTTGTATGAGAAAGCTGATGGTAAAGGAAGTGAGAAAAGCAAGGCAGCTCTTTGAGTGGTTATCAGGGTATGGGAAGTTTTTTTGTTTGCTTGTTTGTTTGTTTTCTACAGTAGAAGATGGGTCATTGGAACCAGAGGAAGTCAGCATGTGTGGGACCAACCCATAAAGTTAAATCTCAGGGAACCTGGGGAGGATTGGGATTAGCTTTGGCAGGGAGGCATGTTTCACCAGGGGTGGGAGAGGAGAGAAAATGCCAATAGCTCTATTGAACTTGACAATGGAAAAGACTGGCAAGATGAAGTGCATGACGATGTCCAGTCCTTTAAAATAATTACAAGGTAATCAGTAACAGGAGTCATGTGGACTAAAAAAACACAGCTCGAAAAACAAAAAGGACATACACACACAAAAACCCACCAAGTGGCTATAATATCTATATTATAACATTTAACAAGTAACTTAGCTAGAGCACTTTTTTGATGTTTTGCAAATGAAATAACTGCTTGATTTATGGAAGTTTCTACTTTTTTTAATCCCATTGCTCTAGAATCACGTGGACTTAGCTCAACAGAGTCACACTGTCTCAAACAACGGAGTTAAATATATATATATATATATATATATATATATATATATATATATTTGCCTCCCAAATAAATTCAATATTTTGGGCACTCTAGGTCCAGCTTATGCAGGGTGAACAAAGAAGCCAATGAGGCGATTTTAACAAAACTCTGGAATGGTAAATAAAATATAAATTTTTATCACTAGATTGATTTTCAAACCTAACAAAATAATGAAGGTAATCGGTAAGTTTTACAAAACACGATGCCCCACTAAGACCTTTTAATAGCAAATCATTTGAGAAACCTGAAACTTCCTGTCCTCTAGTTTCCTTTATTGTGGTTATACCTTTAGGCTTCCCATGGCAAGAATCAGTTCTGTCTCCAATAAGTAAACTCGAGGACAGAGAGAATAAAACAAAGGAAGAAAATTAGGCTCCTCTCTCACCCGTGAGTTAAAACCCATCAGCGGCAAGTCATTGAATTTAATTGCACATCTCTTATTATTTTGTTTTATTTTTTACTGTTTTTATTTCTACAATCATAGGCCTAGCAAGACTGTAATCTCCCAGCGGGAGCCTGGCACGAGCACAATGGGATGACCAGCTAGGCAGCAGAAAAACAGGCGCTCTCTCTCCTCTTCCCTCTCTGTTGTATAAAAGGGGCTTGGCATGAATGAGTCCTACAACAGCCACCAACCATCTCTTATTTTTTCTGCGCAATCATCAATATCGGCATCAAGTGGTGTGGCGGCTCGGCAACACATTGTGGCAGCAGAGCGAGCCCAGCATGCAAACGTTTTGGCTAATTTAAAATCCTGTGCAGCCGAATCAAACATGACAAGACGATGGCAAAAAGAGAGGCTATTATCCCAAATGAGAGCGGGTGGACGGCTGAAATTGGTTTGAGTGGCAGAGACAAAAGAGGGAAAAGAAGAGAAATAACTGAGAATGATAATCCCAGATAAAACAGGCTGCTAGGTCTACAGGTATACCCATGCAAAGACTCTCTCTCTCTCTCTCTCAGGGAAGAAAAGGCAATTGGTCCCAAGCGTTAGTACTGGGCAGATCAAGCAGAAGCCCTTATAACAAGAAGGAACACCAAATAAACTATCGTATGATAAAGCACTGGTCCATTCACAGGTAAAAACAAATTTAACTTTAAAAAATGTAAAACTTTCCATAGAAATCTCCGATTTTTAGAATACTAAAACTGCCATTTCATGCTTGAAGGAATGTGCTGGTATCTAATTGTCATTTCTAGGAAGACAAGTGGGGAGTCATGGATTTAGGACTGACAAATCCCAAGATAAGCTTAAGAGTTTGTGCCCAGAGCCCAAAGGTTTCCTCAAGTCATCAAGACGACTTGAGGAGACTTCTACAAGGTGGTGGTGTAGGAACACCCTGAATTTACCTCTTCCTACAGACACACCAAATCTATAGCTACATATGGAATAAGTCCCACTTAGAAAGATCTGAAAACTTGTAAACTACTTCTCCACAACGAAGATGAAAAGACCATGTCTAGATGGGCAGGAGAGGCAGAGACATGGTCTTGAAAAAACCCCACATTGGGTCCAGTGACACACAACAGGAAGGGATCTCAGCAGTCTGGTGCTTCTTTCAGAGAAGTGAGGGGTTGGCATCCTAGAAAAGTCACCCAATCTCTGGGATTTGCATCAGAGAGGAACTTCCCAAACACCTGGTTTAGAAAACCAATAGGACTGATGCCCAAGGGACCCAAAATGCTATAGGAAACTGAGATTCCCCTTTTAAAGGATTCATGTGCAGTCTCACTCAACCCAGGAACCAGCAAAAAAAAAAAAAAAAAACGCCAGCAGTTTGAAAAGTACCTAGATCATATATGATGGAGATTCATTTGTTGATCTAAAAGTACCTGCTGGAGGGGAAGGGAATGGTTGAATGTCTCCCCAGAGATGGAGGTGCTGTGGATGCCATTTTTGCACACTCCATCTACCCAGATAGCACAGGTGGCCGAGCTTAGAGGCAGCACCCTCCCACGGCCTACGTAAGACAGTGGGGGGGAGCAGTCATGGCACTATCCCACTTCCTTGCTGAGGCCAGAGAACTGCAGGTGGTTGCAGCACTCCCCTGCTTCCTGGCGACAGCAGGCAAGCGCAAGCAGTCATGGCATTCTCCCACTCTCTGCCTGGGGCTGGCAAATGTAAGCAGTTGTTGCCTTCTCCCACTCTCAGCCTAACACCAGCTTGCGTGTACAGACAAGGCATTCTCCTGCTGCATTCCTGAAACCCACAGGTGCACACAGTCAAGACATTTTCCTGCTGCCTTTCCAAAGCCAACAAATGTGCCCCACCCCCTACCATCTCCAGCTGCCCTGCCAAAGTCAGTGGGCACATGCAGTCCACACAGAGGGCACCCCTTGATCATCTGGCCCTGGCAGCCAAGATGGCTGGCATTCCTGCATGCCGTGGGAATGTAACAATCAGAAGGACAGTTCTCAGCAGGCCACCACCCCTAGGCACCACAGACAGCAGACTGAAACACAAACCCAGTCTTCCTGTGAAAAAGACCTATTTACTTAGCCTGGAGCTTCTGCGTGAAGACAGGCTTTAGGTTTCCCACACATCTAGAGGCCAAGGAGACACTCCTAGTAAATGTAAGCAGGGAGACACCATCTTTGTGCACATCCTTGGCCTCACTCTATGTTGACAAGACCTTCAGAAAGGAGCTTATGCACTCATCAGGAGCCCCAATTTTCAAAACTGTGGCCAAAGGAACACCCTCAGATCACCGGTCTGGAGGCCCGCAGGAATTAGGATCGAAGCTTCACAGAACTGTGCATATCTGCATACTTTAAAAAGTGCTACCTGAGGGTCCGGCTTCCAATCAGCCTAAAGCTAGGTGCTAAACAAGACTCTCTCGTTTGGAACATGATATATCTTGGCAAATCCTCAGCAACAAGGACATATCAAGAATAAATCAGGTGGTTTAGGCAATCACAAGAGTTTGAGAGACAACCAAGAGCTAGAACAAGGTTGAACGAGAAGCTTCATCACCTGCACAAGGCCTTTCCTTTAAGACTGAGAGAGGAAGCTGCTTCCTCTAATACATAGAAACAAGCACAGAGAGTTACGCAAAATGAGGAAACAGAGAAATATGTTGCAAATGAAAGAACAAGACAAAACCTCAGAAAAAATATTTTAATGATACAGAGATAAGTAACCTACCTGATAAAGAACTCAAAGTAATGGTCATAAAGATGCTCACTGAACTGTGGAGGAGAATGGATGAACACACTGAGTACTTCAACGGAGGGACAGAAAATATACGAAAGTACCAAACAGAAATGAGAGAGCTGAAAAATATAATAACTAAACTAAAAAATACACTAGAGGGATTCAACACAGACTGGATGGAATAGAAGAATGAGTCAGTGAGCTGGAAGACAAAGCAACAGAACTCGCCCAGACAAAGCAGAATAAAGAATTCAAAAAAAATTAAAAAATGTAGACAACTTAAGAGACCTATAGGACAACATCAAGTGCAGTAACATTCACATTATAGGGGGTGCCAGAAGAAGAAAGAGAGAAAAAGGGCAAAATCCTTATTTGAAAGAATAATGGCTGAAGACTTCCCTACCTTAGGGAAAGAAACAGACTCTAGGACTTGAGGAGTTCCAGAGAGTTCCAAATAAGATGAACCCAAAGAGATCCATACCAAGACACATTATAATTAAAATATCAAAATTTAAAGATAAAGAATCTTAAAAGCAGTAAGAGAAAAGCAAATTGTTACATACAAGGGAAGCCCCATAAAACTATCAGCCAATTTCTCAGCAAAAACTTTGCAAGCCAGTGGCATGACAACTCTTTCAAAGTGTTGAAAGAAAAAACTTCCAACAAAGAATACTCTACACAATAAGGTTATCATTCGGAATCAAAGGAGAGATGAAGAGTTTTCCAGACAAGCAAAAGTTAAAGGAGTTCAGGGGTGCCTGGTGGCTCAGTCAGTTCATCCAACTCTTGATCTCAGTTCAGGTCTTGATCTCAGGGTCAGGAGTTCGAGCCCTGCATTGGGCTCTACGCTGGGCATGGAGTCTCCTTAAAAAAAATTTTTTTTTTAAAGTTAAAAGAGTTCTTCACTACTAAACCAGCCTTACAGGACATGGTAAGGGGACTTCTTTAAGCTAAAAAATAATGGCACTAATTAATAACGAGAACATATACAAAAGTAAAAATCTCATTGGAAAGGGTTAATATTTGGTAAAATAGTGGATTAACCACTAATAAAGCTACTATGAAGGTTTAAAGATAAAAATAATCAATTAAAACTATAATAATTATTAAGAGATACATAAAATTAAAACATGTAAAATGAGACATCAAAAACATAAAACATGTTGGGGGTAAAAATGTTATTTGTTCAAATTTAAGTTGTTAACAACTTAAAAATTTGTTATAGATGTGAATCTCACAGTAACCACAAAGCAAACACTTAGAGTAAGTACACAAAAGAAAATGAGAAAGGACTCTAAAATATAATGGTAAAGAAAGTCATCAAACCACAAACGGAAAGAGAAAAAGAATAAGAAAGGAACAGAGTGGAATTACAAAAACTGCCAAAAAAAAAATTAATGAAATGATATTAAGTACATACCTATGAATAAGTACTTTAAATGTAAATGGTCTAAATCCTCCAGTCAGAAGACATAGTGACTGAATGGATCAAAAAAATAAGCTATATCTATATATTGTCTATAAAAGACTCACATCAGAAGTAAGAACACACACAGACTGAAAGTGAAGGAATGATATGAAACTCCAATCAGATAAAATAGGCTCTAAAACAAAGACTAAAATGAAAGACAAACAGGGATAGTACATAATGATAAAGGGGTCAATCAACAAGAAGATTTAACATTTATAAATATATATGCACCCAACACAGGAGCACCAAAGTATATAAATCAAATATTAATATGCCTAAGGAGAGAAATTGACAGTAATACAATAATAGTATGGGACTTTAACATACCACTTACATGAATGGATTAATCATTAAGAAAAAAAATCAGTATGGAAACACAGACCTTAAACAACACATTAGACCAGATGGACTTAATAAATATATACAGAACATTCCATCCAAAATTAACAGAACACACATTCTTCTCAAGTACATATGTAACATTCTCCAAGATAGCTCACATGTTAGGCCATAAAACAAGTCTCAATAAATTTAAAAAGACTGAAATTGTATCAAACATCTTTTCTGACCACAATGGTATGAAACTAGAAATCAACTGCAAGAAGAAAACTGGAAACACTACAAATACATGGAGATTAAACAACATGTTTGAACAACTACTGGGTCATAGACAAAATCAAAGGAGAAATAAAAAAATACCTTGAAACAAATGAAAACAAAAATATGATATACCAGGATGCCTGTGTGGCCGAGTCAGTTAACCGTCTGCCTTCGGCTCAGGTCTGATCTCAGGGTCCTGGGTTTGAGGCCTGCATCAGGCTCCCTGTTCAGCTGGGAGTTGGCTTCTCCCTCTCCCTCTCCCTCTCCCTCTCCCTCTCCCTCTCCCTCTCCCTCTCCCTCTCCTTCTCCCTCTCCCCAATTCCCTGTTCGTACACTCTCTCTCTCTCATATAAACAAATAAAATCTTTTGAAAAATATGATACATCAAAATCTATGGGATGCAGCAAAAGTGGTTCTAAGAGGGAAGTTCACTGCTATATAGGCCTACCTCAAAAAACAAGAGAAATCTCAAAGAAACAATTTAACTTAATGCCGAAAAGAACTAGAAAAAGAACAAATGAAGCCCAAGTTAGTAGAAGAAAGGAAATAATAAAGATCTGAGTGGAAATAAATGAATTACAGACTAAAAGACAATAGAAATGATCAATGAAACTATAAGCTGGTTCTTTGAAAACATAAATGAAATTGACAAACTGTTAGCTAGTCTCATCAAGAAAAAATAGGGGGTTCAAATAAATAAAATCAGAAATGAAAGAGGAAGAGTTATAAGTGATACCAAAGACTTAAAAAGTATCATAAGAGACTACAGTGAACAGCTCTAAGTCAACAAATTGGATAACGTGGAAGACATGGTTAAATTCGTAGAAATTTATAATCTTCCAAGACTGAATCATGAAGAAATAGAAAATCTGAATAGACTAATTACTAGTAAGGAGTTCAAATCAGTAATCAAAAACCTCACAACAAACAAAAAAACCAGTACCAGATAGCTTTACCAGTGAATTCTATCGAATATTCAAAAAAGATTTAATACCTATCCTTCTCAAATTCTTCCAAAAAATTGAAGAGAACGGAATGCTTCCAAATTCATTTTATGAGGCCAACATTACCCTGATATCAAAACCAGACAAAGACACCACGAAAGAGGAAAATTATAAGCCAATATCCCTGACAAACAAGATGCAAATATCCTCAACAAAATATTAGCAAACCAAATCCAACAACAGAAGAATAGGATCATACACCATGATCAAGTGAGATTTACACTAGGGAAGCAAGGATGGTTCAATATCTGCAAATCAATCAAAATGATATAACATAAAAAATTAAAATATAAAAATCATATGATTATCTCAATAGATGCACTAAAAGCATTTCACAAAATTCAACACCTGTTTACGATTAAAAACTCTCAACAATGTGGGAATGAGGGAACATAGCTCAACATAATAAAGGCCATATACAACATAACATATTCATACTCAATGGTGAAAATCTGAAAGCTTTTCCTCTATGATCAGGAAATAAAGTCTTCAATAAAGTATGAGACATACTAATCACAGCAATTAGTCAAGAAAACTCTTAAAGACATACAGATTGGAAAGGAAGAAGTAAAAATATCACTACTCACAGGTAACATGATACAATACACAAAATACCTTAAAGACTCTACCAAAACAAAACAAAACAAAACAAAACAAAAAAACCGTTAGAACTAATAAATGAATTCAGTGAAGTTGCAGGATACAAAATTAATATACAAAAGTCTTGTGTTTCTATATACTAATAACAAACTTTCAGAAAAAGAAATTAAGAAAACAATCCCATTTATAATTACATCAAAAAGAATTAAGTAACTAGGACTAAATTTAACCAAGGAGGTGGAAGACCTACACTCTGAAAGCTATATGACAGTGATGAAAGAAACTGAACATAACAAAATAAATAGAAAAATATTCCATGCTCATAGATTGGAAGAATTAATATTGTTAACATGTCCATACTACCTGAGGCAATCTACAGATTCAATACAATTCCTATCAAATTACCAATGGCATTTTCCCAGAACTAGAACAAATTATTATCAAATTTATATGGAACTATAAAATTCCTTAATAGCCAAAACAATTTTGAGAAAGAGAAAAGAAACCTGAAGGTATCACACCCCTGATCTCAAACTATATTACAAAGCGATAACAATCAAAACAGTGTGGTATTGGCATAAAACAGACACACAGATCAGTGGAATAGAATAGAGAGCCCAGAAATAAACACACACATATATGGTCAATTAATTTATGACAAAGGAACCAAGAATATACAATGGGGAAAGAAAAGTCTCTTCAATAAATGGTGAAAATCGGACAGCCACATGCAACAAAAAAAAAGAAAGAAAGAAAGAAAGAAAGAAAGAAAGAAAGAAAGAAAGAAAGAAACTAAACCACCATCTCACACCATACATAAAAATTAACTCAAAATGGATTAAAAATTTGAAAGTAAGACCTGAAACCATACAACTCCTAGAAGAAAACACAGGCAGTAAACTCCTTGACATTGGTTTTAGCAATGTTTTTTGATAGAACCCCAAAGGCAAGGGAAACAAAAGCAAAAACAAATGAGTGCGACTATATCAAACTAAAAGCTTCTGCACAGCAAAGGAAACCAACAACAAAATGAAGAGGCAGCCTGCTGGATAGGAGAAAATATTTACAAATCATATATCCAATAAGAGGCTAATATCCAAAATATATAAAGAAATCATACAACTCATTATAGTTTTTAAAAATCTGATTAAAAAATGGGGAGAGGATTTGAATAAATATTTTTTTCAAAGAAGACACATATATGGCCATTAGGCACATGAAAAGATGCTCACTATCACTAATTATCAGGGAACGGCAAATCAAGACCAGAATGAGATATTACCTTACACCTGGCAGAATGGCTATTATAAAAAAGACAAGAAATAACAAGTGTTATTAACAACTGAGGATGTGGAGAAAAGGGAGCCCTCATGCACTCTTGGTGGAAATGTAAACTGGTACAGCCACTATATAAAACAGCACGGAGGTTCCACAGAGAATTAAAATGAGAACTACCACGGGATCCAGCAATTGCACTACTGGGTATCTACCTGAAGATAATGCAAACACTAATTCGAAAAGATATAGGCACCCCTATGTTCATTACAGCATTATTTCCAATAGCCAAGATATGGAAGCAACCTGTGTCCATCAATGCATAAAGACCATGTGATACATGTACAATGAAATACCACTCAGCCATAAAAAAGAATGAAATCTTCCCATCGGCAACAACATGGATGGACCTTAGGGCCATTATGCTAAGTGAAATAAGTCAGACAGAGAAAGACAAATACCACATGATTTCATTTACACATAGAATCTAAGAAACAAAAAAACAAGCAAACAAAATAAAGCAAAATCCAGGCTCATAAACATAGACAACAGACCAGTGATTGCCACAGAGGAGGGGGTTTATGGGGTGAGCAAAATGGGTGAAGGACATCAAGAGGTACAAACTTCCAGTTATAAAATAAGTAAATCATGGGGACGTAATGTACAGAATTGGGAATGTATTCAGTAATGTTGTATTAACTTTGTATGGTGACAGATGGTAACTAGACTGACTGTGCTGATCATTTCACAATGTAGCCGAATGTTGCATGGCTATGTCGTATACCTGAAACTAACACAACATTGCATGTCAATTATACCCAGATTGAGGGAGTGGCGGGGGAGGGGTGCGGGGAGAGAATTTGATATAGTCAGCTAGAGGAGATAAAGAATTCATTCTGAAAGGCAGCAGGGAGCTCAAAAGCAGGCTGATGGGGTCCAGAGCCACGAACCTTGACCACAGTTTCTAGCACGCTGGCTTCCAGCATACGGAAAGATGACCTGTGGGATCCGTCAAGGAGCTGTCCTTTGTAAGATTAACAATTTAAAAAGTGCTGAAATTAATTCTGTCTAATAGTGATGGGTGCAGACTTCTTATAAAGTAGGTTACAGGGTCAGCCAGCTTTCAGAAGGTTTACATTGAGGGCTTTTTTTTTTTTTTTTTTAAGTAGAGTAGAGTTAGGGGAACATACAGCTAAAAGCCCTAGTACAAGCCAGGTATGGGAGATGAGCATTTCTTGAGTCTACTTCCTCAAAATCATCTCTTCATTTATGTAACTGGCGTAAAGGGAGACCAAAGCCACCCTTACATCTAGCTCTTGTGTTCTATCTGTACCAACTGGATAAAACACCTTTTTCTGCCTTAGACCCTCCTCCCAGCTGAGCACCAGAATCCAAGTATTGAGAAAAAAGAATGAGATCCTTTCCTGTTTACTCATGTCCCAGTATCTCAGGATCATCAAGTGAAATTGGTTCTGATTCTGGTAATGGATGAACGAAGCTGTGGGATGGCATCAAAAATTGGTTTAATTTCTTTTTCAATCTACAAAAGTGTTGTCTTTAGTATATGAACATCATACCACTAACTGACAATTTGCATACATACGCTTTGTCATTTTTCTCCCTGGTTTTGATAATGACTTTGAAACCTTGACACTTCCTTTTCTGATAATGCAGTGACTAGAGTCACACATTGTTAAGACATTTGATGCATTTTAGAATACTGTGACATTATTTAAAAAGAATGAAAATTACTGACAGGGATCATATTCATGACCTTGGCCTCAACTCATTATGCTCTAACCAACTACATTAATCATAAATGCCACTGCCTTAAGGTTGAAATAATTGTTAAAGAGTTAACAGTTACCAACAATCAACCCAAAATTGCACTGGTAGCCTCTTTGTTAAAGGGTACTGTGGATCTTCAAATTAAAATAGGATTTGTTTTTCTAACTTCTGGAGAGGGAGCAAGACAGGGAGAAGTAGGGAGGAGAAGTCAAGAGACAGAGACAGAGAAGGGAGGTGGGAGAAGGAGGAGAGGAAGAGATAGAGAGAGAAACACTCATAAACACAGGGTAGACTCCCAGCAATGGCTTTCCAACGGTCCTCTTCCCTGCGGGAAGTCTCAGAGCACAGGGTAAACACCATACTCTTAACGTCAGTGGCTAGCAGTCTGGTCAGCACTGGTTTGCACACTACGCTTATCCTGGGGGATTCTAGAGGAATTCAATCAGGAAGCAAACTGTGAGAGGTGCATGGGCACTGGGCAAAACCAGCTGCCAGCTTCATTCAGGACAGAACTTAAAATGAAGGAACAAGGGCTAGGAGCATTTTGCTGCCCACTTTGGAAAGCAGTCAAGAAAAATGACTCCCCGGGACAACGGCTGGCCAGGTGAAAACCTAAAACAATAAGACAGGTAGCTGATGGCAGCCTTACTTTCTCATACTAGCACCTCTTAACCTCTCCTCCACCCTGCAGGGGCAGATGCAGGCTGCCACTCAGAATAAAAGACAAGGTGAGCATCCGGCTCCAACATAAAATCTTTCGAAAATGTACCTGCTGGTCCATCAAGGTTCAGCAAATGCAGCAAACGCCATTATTGTGATAAGTATGAATCTCTATATTTAAAAAAGAAAAAGGAGGAGAAAATATATGGGCTTAGGATGGCCCAGATGATTTTGAAAAAGAGGAATACAATTTTCATAATGAGGTCCAGTTTTCATATCTGTTTTTATTTTTCAAACCTAAATTAAGTAACAATCTAATATAAAATAAGTGTTTGGCCATTAAGGTGTTGGCCAAAATCCATTTGTCTAGGAGCTCATTGCCAGACTGCACAAAGGAATGCCAGGAGATATTTTTCTCCACCATTCATACTAGCAAGAATGACTCCAACAAAACACCCAACATCCAAAGATCATTTTTGGTGCAGGACAGTGTAACTTATGAAATCTATGGTAACAACCTCTTCACAGTGCCTAGTTCTAGGTCAAGTTCTTAATTTCCTTTTACTTTTCTGTCTCAGACTTGGATTTATATCCTCAACTTGTGGCTTAAGAGAATCCTGGTTCACAGTCGAGTGAGGACGTTGCTCACAAGGGAAGTCCGATGCAGGGCTGCAGGGCATCTCAGGCATTCTGCGCTTGCGTGGACTTACCTACAAGGGAGCCCATTAGGAAAGAAGGGCACAGTGGAGTCCAGACCAAAGGGGCACTTGTCGCCGGAGCCGTGGTTGAGACTCTGTGTCTTCAGAGCACCAGGAACCAGCACAGTACCCTGTCGAAAACTCCACTTCTTTCCCCAACCCAGAGGGGCCCTAACGCAAGAGGCAGCTGCACTTTCCGCCTGAAGAAGGAGCAGCAAACTGACTGTCAACCAAGACTCCAGTTAAGTGGTATGTGACACGCTTACCCGGTAACACAGCCAGAGACTAACGTGACCGTTTTACTGAATTTAAGTGGTTTTTGCAGGAAGACCTGCATCTTTATTCACCCTTTGGCCAGAGAGCACCACTACTAGTCCCAGAAACAAAGACGTTATGCATTTGACCGCGAGTTTATACCCCAAATCTTTGAAGAAAAGATGGCTAAGATACGTTTATTGCTCACATGCCTCCTGAGTGGACACACACAAGGGCGGAACAGTACTCTTCTCTGAGCCGGTCAAATCTCATGAAAACCTACCAACCTGGAATCCAGACTTTATCCTTGTACGATGTATACCATCAAAAAATTAGTAAGCAAACACCAGTATGAACTCATTCCTCTTTCTGCCTCGAAGGGAATAAAATTACCCCTTCTACCTTGTCCTCAATTCATGATGACAAGGCAGCCATATAAACCACCTAGTTGCTCCCACCCAAACACAGGAATAGGAGACAAATAAGACATTTAAAAAGCAGTTCCATTTTCATGCATCTATTTCAATACTGTCCTGACAAAGTGAGCTACGAAGAAACTGGATTTTGTTTTGTTCTCTTTTGTCTGAGTTTTGTGAGATTTCTTTCTGGTATTTTTTTGTTCTGTTTTTTTTTTTTTTTTTTTTTTTTTTTTTTTTTTTTTTTGTGCAACCATAGCATGAAATGCAGGGAATTTCAAAATTGTGATTTTATTAACGAACAGAACACAACCTTTTTTTCAACTGGGCTTTACAAAATATCCCATCAGCAAAAGTGTGAGGTAGGTCGGAGAGACTAAATTTCCAAGGTATTAAATTAAAAGATGTTGAATTAAGTTAAATGCCCCACATTGAATTGACATTTCCCCTTTTTTAATGCAAGTTAAGATTGATGAAAAATACCACTTATCTACATTAAGGGTCAAAATCTCTAGCAAAAGGAGCTTCTGGTTCAACACGTGAGAGCAGAGTCAGTCTTCCATAATCCAGGGACCAGGACGCGGATCACATTCTGATGATCCAATTAATGGTGGGATACTTTGCAATCATCCCCCAAGCAAGGCCCCTAACAGACTGTGGGGCTGTAACATCAATTTCTTAAGTGCATTTAAAGGATTACAAATGTTAGTCCTGGCTTGAGATTGAAACACCTATTGAGGTGCTCTGAACCACATTACTGTAATTGGGTATCCGAATTAATGCCATTTCTTCTGATGGGTGAGTTGAATACATTGGAATTAAGAGTTCTTTCTGCTTTATTTCACTTTCCCATTCTTTCTTCCTTTTTTTTTTTTTTTTTTTTTTGGTTTCCTTGGAACGCAAATCTGAATTGAAATCACTTTTTTAACCCAGATAGCTTTAATCACAGCCCTCAGGAATCCTAGGATTGTCCTAACTTGACCTCACGCACTGTTTGGGCACATTCTCCTTTGGCTTCTTATCTTAATATGCAGCTCTTCAGGGATCAAAATACAATTCTTTTCTTAATGAAAATAAGGGGAGGCGAAAAGAGAGAGAAAGAATTCGTCCAGCCAGATGAACCTCTTCATGAACACAGAGGCTAGCCCTTGAAATGCATCCCAGGCTGGGGAACTCAGAACCAGGGCCTCCCTAAATCTTCCATTCTTTCTGAGGTCAGCTCATGTAAAAGCTGTGAGGAGGGGGTGGAGAATTGAATGCCTGGGCATTGTCTGGATATTTTCAACTCTAAAATAAGTATTTATACCTTCTTTCCCACGTGTTTCTCTGTGAAGCCCCTCAACGGAGGAGAAATCCCATGACATCACTCCCCGGCTTCAAACCTCCTGATGTTTGTTTACGGTCAAATGAATAACCTCTGAACTCCACACCTTTGTCCACAAGGCCGGACACACCCCACTTGCCCAGCTCTGATGGCACACTCTACTGCTCTCTAGCCTGTACATGGAACTCAGCCTCCTTGGCCTTCTCCCTGCCATCCAAACACACCAAGCTCCTTCTCCACTGAAGCTCGGCTTGGACACTCTGCCCTGAAACCTTGCTCTAGCCCCTTTCAGGTTTCTATTCGAATACCAACTTAGGTTGCTCACGGACTCTGCTACAAAATAACACTCAGGGACCCCTTCCTGCTCAAGACACTCTCTCATTCTGATTCACCATGCCTCATGTACTTGTGTGTGCACACGCACGCAAAAATAGTAACATCTATGCCGCACACGCACGCACACACCTCCTTACAAACAGGGGCTTCTTTTATTGTTCACTATTACAACCCAAGAGACCAAACCAGTACCTGGAACAACTGAAATATGGGCTTAGTTGAATGCAACTGTTTGCACGGCCAATTCTGCCTCATTATTCTGGTCTCAGATCAAAGTTTTCTCCACTGAGAACCCCTAGGCGCCCCTCATATAAAGTAGCACTTTCCCAACCACTCCCCAAAGTCACTAATTCATTTTATCATCTTCCAACCTTCTTTCATCATCTTCCTCGCATTCATTAGTACCTGAAATAGTGTAAGCATTATGTGTATGATTATTGTCTCTTTCCCCACCCTATCATTCAATTTCCATAAAGGCAGAAAAACATTTTCTGTCCTATTTACCTTGCTGTCTTTAGTGCTAAGAATAGCACTTGGCACAGAGAAGTGCTATAAATATTTGCAAAATGTGAACACATCTCATTCAACCAAAGATAGTCAAACACCCAAGAGCCTTTATCGGAATGGGTTATAGATGACACACATTTTCTTCACCTAATTTTTCTAGTGACACAATAAAGAATCTAAATAACATAAGGATAACAGCGTAATTGATTCCACCTTCTGTAGAAAAACAAAGCTGGTCATGGTAGCTATTATCTGCTTTTGTGGGGAGACACAGAGCTCCGACAGAGCAAAGCTGGGTGTGAGCAAAGCTGGTAAGTAGATGATGCCCGTCAGAGCCACCTTCCCGTCTCCCCTCTCCTGTGACCTCTCCCTGCAGGTAAGCTCCATTGTTCCCCTAATTCTACCCCAAGGCACCAGTGGTCCCTCCTCAGAACCCGACTCAGTCGTTCCCTCCCCACCAAAACACTCCAACTCTGAAACTTTCTGACTCATCCTGTCCTTCTTCCAAAATTTCAAAATTCATGCATGCACACTCTCTCAAGTCTCCACTCTTAGACTTCAGCTAATCTGATAAACCTCTGGATCTAAAAAGCAACAGCTGGAGTTAGTACTGAACACGACTTCAGTCTCCCAGACAAGTGACGGGCTTTCCACCCAGCGCACCTCAGCTCTACCTTCCCTCTGAGAGGAACGGAAAGGCAATGGCTTTTCCACTGTTCAAAGGAGGAAAAAAATGTGTGGAAGGATTCCCAGTGCCTCTTCTCTTCTCTAACTATTCAACCTTTCTCTTTTTTCCTGACAATAAAAGTAATTAAACACACACACAACTGAAAATGTAGATCATCCCCCTCTCTATATAGATAGGTAGATAGATATAGATAGAGATCAAAGAAAATTAAATTAAAACTACCTATAATCCTCCTATCCCCAAATAACTATTTTGTGGTTTGTTTCCAATTAGTCTATTCTTTCTGGACATTTTTATACAATTAAGATGTTACTGTATACACAATTTTCAAATCTACATTTCCCCACTTACTGTACTGTGAAAACATTTCCATGTCTTTAAAAATTTTTGATAAATATTTTGGGCAGGACAGGATATTTCATTAGAGGAATTTATTGCCATTTAATTAACAATGCTCTATAGTAAATAGTAAATTATATTTCTCCTTTCAGACAAGGAAACAATAAACATATGTCTTTGTCGAGAGAAGTTAGCAAACTTTTTCCTTAAAGGGCAGACAGCCAATATTTAGGTTTTTCAAGCTGTATGGCTTCTGTCTCTATTCAGCTTTGCCACAGTCATATAGAATATGTAGAGAAATGGATGGTGACTATAGTTCAATAAAACTATTTACAAAAAATAGGTATGGGACAAAGTCTGGTCTCAGGACAGCAGTTTGCCATCTTGACCCCTGGTTTAGATCTCTGATTACTTTCTCAGGTTGCCTGAAAACAGAATGAACTCAATCAAAGGCTGTGAACATTTTTAACAGATTTTTTATATACATTGGTGAACTCAAATATGGTTGTTTGCTTAATTTTTCACAATCACAAAATCATTCATTTAGTAATTTAGCGGAGTCCTGCCCTAATTAACATTCCCCAAAAGAGAGAAACTGAGGTCCAGGTAAACCTAAGCTGGGCTCTTTAGTTTCATTTGACATTTCCCTTGAGCGATTTTCTTCAAAGTTTCATCTTTTTAACCAATTCAGTTGCAGAAAGCAAGTTTCTGGGGTCCTGCTGCCATGCAGTCACTAAACCAAGAAAAGACACAGTTGCTTGATCTCTCAGGGCTTTGATAACTCTACATTCCTTCCAGGTTAATAATCCAATGGCCATCACGAGAGGCTGACCACCACTTTTTTATTTTAAAATGAGCAAGACAAAGGGGTTGTTAATCACATATTAAGATTACCGCTGAGGCCACAAAGCCTCAGTTACAGTACATCAAGCCCTCTACGCATAATTCCTGATCCCAGAAAGTTATATAATTGAAGTCTGAAAATGTGTAAGGGTATAACTGTCTTCTAGCTAAAGTTTTCAAGTAGCGTTCACTGTTTTCACTATAAATCTACTTTAACATGGCATGATTTTCCAATTTTAGTTTACTTAATAAACTCTACAGGGGTGGAGAGCTTATCTGCTATGTATCTTTATTCTCAGCAGAGAAAGAATCTCCGTAAATGCCTCGAGGGAGTCCAAAAGGCACCATGATTTAACCGGAGTGGAATGGAAAGGGATACATTCTAATTCCTAAAATGACTTTCTGCAGGGGACGAGGAGCAGGTCCTTTCGCATTCGGTCCTGTTTTTTTCCTAACTGGACAAACACACATTGCCCCACAGCCAGTCGGGGGCTGGAATGAATCTCGTGAGTCTTCTCAGTCGAGGCTCCTGTGTCGGCAGAGCAGCTTTCATTATTCTTCCGCGTGGTGTCTCTAAGTTTGGTCTACGATTCTACCCTCTTACAAAGTGGTACTCAGCCCTGGGGATGCTTGCTCTCCATTCATGGCCTCTTAGCAAAACATCCCAACTGCTGAGCTGAAGGGTCCACACGTAGACCCTGGGGATCCGGTTGGCAAGGGACATCGTGGCAGTGGCTTTGCCCTCTGATGCTCTAAAACACAACAATACGCTTGGGGAGTGGAAGGGTGACAACTCCATTCTTGCCTCCTTTTGTTGCTATTTTTTTTTCTTTTTAAATATAAATAGAGGCTGTTCCAAGGATTGGCATAGGAAGGCAGTCCTCAACCTCAGTACTACTGACATTTGGGGCCAGATAACTGGTCATCATAGGGGCTGCCCTGCGAGTTGTAGGACCCTTAGCAGCATCCTTGGCTTCTAGTCACCAAATACCAGCAGCAGCCACCCAGTTGTGACGACCACAGATGTGCCCTGGGAGGGAAAATGACCCCTGTTGAGAACCACTGGATTTGAGGGACATAGAATGGCAACCACAAGGCAGAAAAGTGTGTGATCTCTGCCATCACCTCTGCCAGATATGGTTCTGGGATGGGAAAGGCAATAAACCCCCCAGCCCTGACGAGAGCCTCCATGAGGACTGAGCCCTCCACGGACACGTGAACTGTTTCTCTACCTGAAGGTTGGGGAAGCTGGTTTGTTGTGTTTAGCAGGCACTATAAAGCTAGATAGGAGTTCCTAGGGTTGGGTTTTTTTTGTTTTTTTTGTTTTTGACTCATTAGATCGCCCTGCTCAAAATGATTTACACACAGATAATTAAACTTAAGCCCTAAGGACTAGTTAACTGTTTAGCAGTGTATACATTTCATATAACCATTTCCATACATCTAGTTTTAAATTCATTAGCAAAAATTAATAGCTACCCGGCGCTCTCCATGGTGCCGCATGTTGCTATGGTATGCTTGCTAAATTACCCCTTTCTATCACTCCTCCAGCGATCTCCTAGACAGTTAAACTTTGCTGGGTTGGAAATGTTGCCCACCAATTTGCAGCAAAGCTCATATTTACTATATTTAGTGAGAATCATTGACTGAACTTCAGAAAATATTTGTCTCTGCTCGGTGTGCCTCTGGAACATTCCATCAGCTTTAGAGAACAGTACATGCACTTTTTTCACTCTCAGAAAAATTAGTGAGAAGCACTTAATAGGCAAGACTAGTTTTGAATATGCATTAGAAATATATTTTTTACTAATATATCTTTCATCTTAAAGCCTCCTAAATGACCCAAGTTCTTGTATTTTTTTCCTTTTGACATATTTTATGACAATAAAATGCCTTTCTGTTATGAATGACCTATGACCTAATAATTATCTCTTTAGTCCTGAATGCCAATATGAAAAGAAAAATCTGACAGTCAATCCCTTTTCTTTAAACTTACTGCCACATTTACGTACACTTTAGGATTTGGGGTAATTTTTAAAATATGTTTTATTAAAAATAATCTTCATACTCTGCTTCAATCACATTTCACCAACATCTGCAGTACACCTCAGTTCTGAAAGAGAGTCAGGTGAACTAATTCCTTGTTTATGCTCAGAATCCTCAGTGGCCCAATGCCATAAAGGCAGTACAAAGCACTGTATCTTTCGTTCTTAGTACTTATCTTAATCTTAATAACTAGCCAGACAAGTGACTCCAGAGTCTGGGGCTTATCAACGGGAATTCGTCACATGAACCCAACAGAAGACAAGAAATGCATTATATAACAATGCTATATACAAATCGTTATCTTTTGATATTTAAAGGTATGCATTCAAAAGCCTATACGAGACCTTCATTTATATATTTATTTATCTTTTGCTGAATTCAGATTCCACTTGTTCGTATTAAACTGGAGAGCAAATGAACAGAAATTCTCTTGTTGGGCATTATCTGCAAACGGAGTTTACTCCCAAGAGATCAGAGGGATTCTTAACTGCTTCGTTTCAGCATTGGCTATCAGGAACAATCTGCTTTTAAAAACTTGCTTTGATAGTGATTATTTGGGAAACAGATTAATGCGAATATGAAAAGGCCCATGTTCCTCAAATATTAAGAAATGTCAACTGCTTTAGTTGAACTTTCAGGGTTTTCTCTATTACAAGGCTGTCTGGATTCCTTCACCAGAGCTTACACAAACAACAGCGGTACTGAGCTATCCACTCTACAGTTTTCCCAGACCATGGCCTGGGTTAAAAATAGGGCCTGACTCTTAGCTGGATACACTGAAGGTATCTACTTCAGCAGGAAGAAGTTTATGATGTTTCTTTCCAGGTGGATGATTTAACCATGGATATTTCTAATTATACCTCCAAATTTTCATTCTAAATACATGGAGACTCGGAGAAGTGTAATGGACTTTATTTTGGTCCTTCTACAAGATAAGACTTATTTATCAGTTTTACAGAATATTTTATTATGTCTATAACAAGTCAAATATATTTACAGACATTTCAAATAGAAATATATACACAATTTAAAAATTTAGATGCCTAGGTAATCAGCATCTTCCAAATGAATTTTCTCTAAAATCATTCTTCTTGAATTTCATTTTTTTCAAATGAAATGAATTGTAAAAATGGTTGTTAAATGGCAGCTGGGTTTTCACTCTTATTGTTTTCAATCTAAATATACTTTCTCATAAATGGTACCTTATTACCTTTCCTCTTTGCCAGAAGAAAACACTAATTCATTAGTTACTTTAGAAATTCATAATTTTAAGAACATATTACTTTTGGTGGAAGTGCAAATAAGTTCATTAACATTGGTATCCTTAAAAAAAAGTCATTGCTACTCAACTCACCAGATGTAGTTTCAAAACAAAGATCTCATCTAGAAATTGCACTATGTCTGGAAACAGGCTAAAAACGAGATACAGTGATATCAAATGTATGTACATGTATCTTTGCTCTGATAATTATATAATTTGCTGGTTCCTATTTCCTTTATACCAATAATCAAAAGTGTTTTTCCTTCCTTCCTCCCTTTCTTTCCTTCCTTCCTTCCCTCCCTCCCTCCCTCCCTCCCTCCCTCCTTCCTTCCTTCCTTCCTTCCTTCCTTCCTTCCTTCCTTCTTAGAGAAAGCGAGAGAGCAAGGGGCAGGGGGGAGGGGCAGAGGGACAGAGAGAGAATCTCAAGCAGGCTCCCCACCCAGCATGGAGCCTGATGTGCGGATCAAACTCACAACCCTGAGATAGTGACCTGAGAAGAAATCAAAAGTTGGACACTTAACCGAAGCACCCTGGCATTCCCCTTGATGACATTTCAATATGTGCAAAATTAAAGGTAGCAATATTTAATATAAAAAGAGTATATTACATATCATTTCCCCCAGGAATTAAATTCTTCCTATAATCTATAATAGCCTGCTGTTTTCTAAAATGGGAATGAGAAAGACTGATGGAATTGATTATAGATTTTATGCCTCTCACTGAATCTACTGATACAGAGTTTATCAAGAAAGAAAGGGTCAAAAAGATCTACAGAAATATGACTACAGTTAATATCTACAGTGCTTAATATCTAAGTGCTTAAATAATAGCACTGTATTTTATCAAGACTGTAACCTGAAATGCTGATGAATGTTTTATGTTGTCCTGGAAAAGTGGCCTTCTAGAAATTGGTGTCTAAACATTTAAAAAAGTGTGGTAGAAGATGTGTTGGTAACTAACATGATATATGTAAAACTCTCCACCAACATGATACTTTGCTTTTACTGAATGCATTTTATACTTGATCAGATATTGGAATTAAAAATATTTTTTCTCGACTCTTCTTGGACTCCCTGGCAGGACCAGCATGAAAGGTTAAAGATATATGCCTAATTAGAAAGATAATTTTTTTTGTAAATACACTTTCAGAGTGCCCACTCATTACCAAAATCTTCTCGCTCTGAGTCACTATGACCCCTTAAGCCAACAAGATGCATTTTCTGTTCTTCTGTTTTGGCATCAAAATCAGTTTTGAAATACAGCAATTTAGCAGAGAACTACCATTGTTTGTAAGTTTGCAGAAGTGTGCATCACCCACTGGGCATATTAAGGGTCCTTTTATCTTTTCTTGAGTATTATAGAAATAAGGGAAACTGGTATTTAGGAAGGGTAAAAAATTGGGCCATTGATTTCAATTTTATGTAATAAAGAAGTATGAAGAATCCGTGAAAGGGTCAGTCAGAAGGAGAGAACCTAAAACTTTGAAAAAGGGACCTCAGAATGAACAGTAAGGAAGAGCAGTGATCAAGAAAGAGCTAGACAAACCTATTGCTGCTGAGAAGTTTACCAGATAAATCAATAAAGATTCAAAGCAAAGAGAAAAAGTAAGTGTCTCAAAAGGATTGCTCATGCCCGGTTTGCTTGAGACTAAGAAATACTCCTTTAAAATTATGTTTAGCCTGAGTCTTCACCTTTGAAATCAATTAGTCACCAGCTTTAATGAGTTTAGTGGTAAATGCTGGCCTCTTCATATACTACCGATATACGCTGGTTCTTGGCACTCTCTCTTACAAGGATGTTAATAAAGAACCAATACTAGTTAATCAAGATAATGAGCACAACAGTGGTAAGCAGGACACTGCACAGGAAATGCCTTGCAGTAGAAACCGTGGTACACGGATTAGCAATTAAAGACATAAGTAAGATCAGAGTTCTGATATAATTGTGAAAAATAGCTCATTTATCTTCTAAGCATTTTATTGTTCATTAAACGTATTTTGACAATTTAACAAATCTTGTGGTTTATTTCTACAATGATATTGTAAACTCTTGGAAGGCAAGAAAATTTTTTTTGCTATTGTGTTTAATATCAAACACAACTGGGCATAAATAGCACTTATATGTTATAGTTACGCTAAACTTTGAATAAAGTTTTGTTTGTGGGACTCCTGAAAAATGACAGAATTATTGAGCAAAAGAATTTAGTTGACTAATCTGATTTTTTTAAATTAAGAAATTGAGGCCCTAAATGGCTGAGAATCTAATCCAAGTTTTAGAATTCTGGCATTCAAGATGGAACTCATTCAGCTCTGTCTTCCAACTTCCCACCATAGTTCCTTCCAGATCAAGATTTATTTGGTCTATCGTCTAGAAACACAGTTAAGGCCTTCTGACCATGGTTCCACTCACTTTGTTTAGGTCCTAGTAGGTGGTATGCACCAGGCAGTACCCACCCATTCCACATATTTTCTATAAATGAGATCTTTATAGAAATGCTTTTAGCCTTCAATATCTCAACCCATTAGAATGCCTGTTCTTTGCAACAGTTTTCAAACTTCGCAGCAGTCTACATCTTATCCAAGGACACATATATCATAAATTGTTGTACCCTTACAGGCATATATTATGCTAAAGAACTGAACCAGTTAAAGGTGAAAAATAGCCAAACTTCTTCTGTGGGGCATCATCTGTAGGCCAGTTGGCTGTCCCGTATCAAAGGGAAATGAGAAGGCTTCATTTTCATAATGGATTCTATGCCTTTCTCAACAAGCCCTTCACATGCTGCCAGTTACAGCCTCCAAATATCCAGTGTAGAGCCTGTCGCCTCCAACCTCAAAAACGGTCAACAGTACAGGTTCCTACATAATAAATAACTCCAAGTTCTTTTGTATAATATTTGTGCTCTTTTCCTATTTTGTCCTCAATTCAGTGTTCTTCTAGTTAGCAATCCCACTTCGTTTGCAAACACATCTCCGCTTCCGCTCCTCCATTTTTCTCTCTTCCCCACACCTCCTGGTCTTTATTTGTGCAATGCCAGAACCACAAATATCCCCCTAACACACACACACACACACACACACTCACTTATCTCCTCCCACCCTCCCCCTTCCACCAATGTATTCACCCATCATGTTACCTTCCTTTCGAGTGCGGCTGAGTTGGCTGATCCTTCAGGAGGCCATTCCCTATCCCCCAAGACCCAATGAAACACAGTTCCTCTGAGCTTCCATAGTGCATTCCTTTGATGCCAGTCTCTAGCTTTCATCTTTTTATTTTATCTTTCCTACTTTTCAACCACTTCATGATAATTCCTTGATGAAATCAACTGATACAACTACGGACCTATCTCTTCATCAGATATATTTTTTACCATTTACATTTTTTAAAGTCCATTTATAACGTCTAGAATATGTATGCCTTCTGTTAAATCGGAAACACTGTGATAATCCAGACACGGTGCCATCAATTACTTTGTGAAGAAGCTGGGGTTAGGCTCTGCAGCTGCAACGAAGACCCCCTATCTGTCTTTTTTATTAGACTGTAATCTCCTTGAAGATCAGGGAGTTGTCTTACCTGTCTTTGTACATCTTTGAGCATCTAAGAAATACTTGTATGTATCCAAATATATACAAAGTCTAAGCATAAGTGGATACTCCATAAGTTTTGTAGTAAGGCAGTTTAATCGACTGCCCAGTGTAAGAGGACTCACCATTTCAGTTTTATGTCTCAGGGTAGGAGAAATGGAAGGGATTCACATTGGAGAAATGGCAACATCTGTCTGGAGCTGGAGGTTGCTACTCATGGCTGTCTGATAGTCTTGGCCAATGGATCCCAGAAATGGCAAGTCACACTGCTCACTGCTCTAGAAATGTCTTGTCCTCTGAAAACATCTAGGGGCCAACAAAAACATCTTGGCTGGAGAGTCTGCCAGGTTAGCTCTCTGGGGGCAATGTCGGGCTCTGTTTTGGAAGAATCTGTCCTACGTGTATTTTCATCCTAAGGAACAGAGGTAGTACCCTTTTTTAAAAAATCTCTTGGAGAAAAAGTATCTCTTGGGACCTACAGGCAACTGATAACAATATTTGGATTTGATATTCTGCAACAACAACAACAAAACACCCCTGTTAAAGTTGGCTTGAACAATACCAGGGCTTAGAGACAAAGCCAGGTTCCTGACAACAGCATCAAAGCAACAACAAACAGTAGCCCTGTCTTTAGCCTCAAGTTGCTGCGGATATTATTCTAGCTGACATGAATGCTTATTTGGTGCCAGACCCTAGGGTAATTGCTTCCTGTGAGTTATCTCATTTAATTCTGAGAAACATCTCGGTGGCTGTCGTTATTTCTCCATTTGACACAGGAGAAAAGTCAAACTCCGAACAAGGAACACGATGAACTGTACGAAATGAAAGGGTAAGCGAAGCTGTGGCCAGCTGACGTGGAAAACAAAACGCTTCTGTAACTCACCGCGAGGACGATAATGCCAACGTGGCAACAAGTCTGAAAAGGCGATGCACGGAGGGAAGGACCCACCCTGTGACACATCTGCACTTCATCCACCCAATCCGTTGTCCTGGCCTGCACACTCGCCCACTCACGGATAAGCCGGAACACCTGCAAGCCAACAGGGGCAGCCCAGCTGCAGGGGTGAGTCTGCCGGTGCTCCCACAGAACATGCCTCATGGCAGTTGTCAACTTGCAAATCCAGCTGAGCAAAGCAGTCCCCCGACAGGACTGTGCAGAGCGCGTGTTCTCCCTGCCCCTCTTCCCACTCTCATTTCTCCCTCTCATGTTTATGGACTTTCTCTCAGTTCACATTAAGGCCGTGGTGCTGAATAATGATGAGGTGCTTCCTTGGAACTGGCACAGTGATCGCC